>NC_052517.1:7873481-7908946 GCF_014356525.2 Nilaparvata lugens | reverse complement strand
GGACAAAGTTTCCAAAATCACAACTTCAATCGTAATCCAAATGCAAAATTCAATAATAACAACCAAAATTTGAATAAAAAATCAAACGATGTGAGCATGAGAACAGTTTCCAACTTTCAAAAGTTTCCAGTTCACAATATTGAATCTTCTGAAAATGAATTTTCCGAATTTGAAAGCATGGATGCTAGAATGAGTTCTATGGAAAATGCTGTGAGTGACCTTTGCGAGAAAATGAATCATTTTTTAGAAGTAGGCTCGAACAATAATCCAAAAACGTAGTATTAGATTTGAATACGATCTCTCTTGATTTGCCTCATATTCATTACAATGATTTACGAATTTTGATCGATACAGGTAGTAAATATAATTTCATTAAACCTCAAATAATGGTTTCTCCTCAGACAAAAATAATTGATTGTGATTATAAAATTCGTACACCCGCTGGTGAATCTAATGGAAAAGGTTGTGTAAATATTAATGTTAAGAATATGCTTGGTGTTGATAAAGATGAAAAATTTTATGTGTATGATTTTAGCGATAATTATTATGTTCTTATTGGAAAGCAAACATTGCAAGGGTTGAAAGCAAAAATAGATTTGGAGACCAATTGTTTCATAACGAAAGATTGCACGATACCACTGTTAGGAATGAATCATATTGAAATCAACAAGGTTGGAATGAATTGAAAATTAAAACTAATCTTTGCACTCCATCAGATAAGCTATGTGTTGTTAGTATTAAGGAATTGCAGTTGTATAATATTGTAACTGATATTGATAGGAATGGTTTTATTGAGATTGAATATTTTTCTGATTGTGATAAAACGTTGAGTATCGAAACAGTTTCTGTAGAAGAATGTGAATTGTACATGGGTGAGATGATCGATAATCCCCTCTCCATTGACGAAATCACTTCTTTATTGAGAACTGAGCATAATTATGAACTCAGAAGAGAAAGAATACATTATTAGTACTCTTATGAAATATCCCGAAATAATAAAATTCGAAGGTGATATATTAACTGCTACTAACTTGCTCAAGCATAAAATAGTGACTATAGACGAAGAACCTGTTTATTCAAAAAACTACCGCTATCCTATCTCATTTAGGCAGGATATTAGTAATGAAATAAACAAGTTACTCCAACAAAAGATAATAAGACCGTCTAATTCTCCGTACAACTCTCCCTTATGGGTTGTGCCGAAGAAACCTCATGCTTTAGGAAAACGCAAAGTTCGTCTTGTAGTAGATTATCGGAAATTGAACAACAAAACTAAAGATGAATAGATTTCCTCTCTCAAATATTGAAATGGAACCTTGTTTCAGGATTCCATCAAATTGAAATGGAACCCGAATCAATACCAAAAACAGCTTTTAGTACTGAAAATGGTCATTATATGAGTTTCTCAGAATGCCATTTGGATTGAAAAATGGTCCACCTCAATTTCAAAGGACAATGAACTTGATATTTTGTGATTTACCAAATGTTCTTGTATATCTTGATGATATTATTATTTTTAGTGATAGCTTACAAGAGCACATGAAACACCTGAACGTTGTATTCAAACGATTGAAAACTCATCAACTAAAAATACAATTGGACAAGACCGAA
The DNA here is from genome assembly GCF_014356525.2 of Nilaparvata lugens. Lineage (NCBI taxonomy): Eukaryota > Metazoa > Arthropoda > Insecta > Hemiptera > Delphacidae > Nilaparvata > Nilaparvata lugens. Next base: position 7,907,335 of record NC_052517.1, on the reverse strand, counting down.
TTCTTTAAGAAAGAACTTCTATTTCTAGGTCACATAGTTTCGGAAAAAGGCATTCAGCCTAGTCCTGAAAAAGTAAAAGCAATAAAAGATTTTCCCGTTCTACAAACTACTAACAAATGAAACAATTTTTAGGTTTGGCAGGATACCACAGAAAAATGATAAAAGGCTTCGCTAAAATAGCTCAACCTTTAACTAACGCATTGAGAAAAACATCCACTATAAACCCAAAAGATCCTAAATTCATTGAAGCTGTCAATTTTCTGAAAGAAGCAATTACTAACGCACCAATATTGCAGTTACCTAAATTGAATGATCCATATATTTTGACAACAGAAGCATCCAATGTAAGCTTAGGGGCGGTCCTTAGTCAAATGACTGACAATAAAGATCTCCCAATTTCATTCGCTTTTAGAACACTCAATCCCACCGAACAAAATCGTTCTACTATTGAAAAAGAAATGTTGGCAATAACTTGGGCAGTGAAACATTTCAGGCCATATTTGTATGGAAGAAAATTCACCCTAAGAACAGATCACAAGCCACTCCAATGGCTTCATTCTCTAAAAGAACCAAATGCTAAATTAATGAGATGGAAATTGTTAATGGAAGAGTATGATTACACCGTAGAATTCATAAAAGGTCGCTCAAATTGTGTTGGTGTCTCTCACGGCATTTCAATGTAAATATGATGGAAAGTAGTGATGCATTTACAGGTTTTGACGATTCAGAATTGTTCCCAGGCTTTCCCGCGGAAAATAATGCGAACAATGCCAACGACAATGCCAATAACAATGATGAGTACGATGACATTGATATCAATGATCTGCTGAGATTCCATAACAATGAAGCTCCTCCGTCGGTAAATGAAAGTATATTGAATGATCTTGATGAACAATTAGGTAACAATTCGATAGTTAATGCAAATATTGATAATATTAATGAAAATGATGTGGAAACTGGCAACGAAAACCTTGTAAATAATACGAATAATAATGATAATGACAATGACTCACTAATGACACAACATTCTCAAGAAAGTTCAGATGATAGAATAGGTATAATGGACGAAAATAGTATCATAAACACTGAAGCAAACCAAATAGTTATTTCACGAGGTAAAGGAATAGGTATAATGGACGAAAATAGTATCATAAACACTGAAGCAAACCAAATAGTTATTTCACGAGGTAAAGGAAAACCCCAATTCAAAAAGATCTTTAATAAAAACAGAATAATTTTCAAATACAGAGACGCACGTGACATTGGAAACAACGTAGAAGAAATACGAGAGTATTTGAAACCTGATACTGTGTACGGTATAGTATTTTCAAATAAAAGTCCATTGTTTGAAGCTCTAAAAACATAAATTATATGTTCAATGACTAATGAAATTGTCAAAATAGTTCCAACATAAAATTCCGAATCTACAAAAGAATAAACGCCGACATAACTGATGTAGATGAACAGACAATGATAATAGCTCGATGTCATGAAGACAAAAACTTCCACAGAGGAATATTAACGAGAATTATAAACAAATACGTAAAAACTACTATTGGCCCGCAATGCACATAAAGACGTAACCGAATTTGTAAATAAATGTGAAATCTGTTTGAAAACCAAGTATGAAAGAAACCCAATTAAAACTAAATTCAAAGTAACTCCCACACCTACTAAACCTTTCGAAAAACTTCAGATTGACACTTTCACGTATAATAATATTAAAATCCTCACAATTGTCGATTCGTTTTCTAAAAGACTTTCCGCCTACACATTGAAATCAGCTAACAGTATCGAAATAATAAAAAATCTAAACAACTATCTTCCAGTTTTCCCAATATTCCAAAATGCATTCAAACCGATAACGGATTAGAATTCAACAATGCACTATACAAACAATTCACTGAAATAAATGGTATTGAAACTTACTTCACCACACCTTATCATCCCCAATATCAAGGACTAATAGAAAGAACACACTCCACAATTATTGAAATTCTACAAGGACTCGAAATTAAATTCCCAAAATATAGTGTTGAACAAAAACTTCGATTAGCTTTGCGAACCTATAACAATTCGATAAAAGATCAATTCAACTTAAGCCCAAATGAACTAACTTTCGGAATTCAGAATTATTTACCAAAAATCAAGATCAGGATAATCCCGCAGTAATCACTGAAGAACTTGCTAATCAATACTTCAAAGAAATACAATAAGCGTTGAATGAGGCCGTTTACAAGAAAATAATCGAGGAAAAAGAAAAACGAACAGAAAAATGTAACAAAAATAGAGAGGACCACCTGAAATACCAGATAGGATATTCATCAAAAACCCGAAATTTTACAAAAATGTTCCAAGGTATAGCACAGCTACTAAGGAAGGGTGATAGGTTTAAACTGAAAAGAAATGTAATCAAAATCCACCCTAACAGAATGAAAAGGCCTCGTAAAAAAGTAAAAGATAATCTAATTGTTGCAGATGAAGGCAATGACCATCCTTCTGTTGTTCCTGATCCCAGCAACGTTGACGTACAGACTGACAGACTTGACAAAGACAGCAGGAATAATTCTGATTAAAATAGGACAATCTATGCTCATCAACGACACATACAAAGTTATCCATTTTACTAACGTGACTGACCTTAAAATACAATCTTTGAAATTACAGACTCACATTAATAATCTGCAAGTCGCTTACATATCCTCTGACATTATTGAATCCTTGAAGAAAATTTCACTCAACCAATATTTTAAATTAGAAATGATTTCTGAAAATAAAAATAAAAAGGTAAAACGTGGACTAATGAACGGATTAGGAAACGCCATATCATGGTTGACAGGACTTATGACTGCTGACGACAAAGAACACCTCGACAAAGTTATTGATAAAATAGAAAATGATGACATCTTGTTAAAAATGAAAAACAAAATTTTGAAATGAACCATGAGTTAATTAACAAATTTAATTTCGATGTTGAGCATATTAATTCAAATAATAAAGCATTAGAAAATATTAATAACGAAACTGCCAATATTGTCGAACATATGCAAGCTGTTGACTTAATTACTTTGACTATACAATTGTTGGATGAAGAAATAAATAATGTTGTTAACTCGTTGATGTATTGCAAAGAAGGGAAACTTCATCCATCAATTTTGAGCTTTGATGATTTTTGTAGGTTAATTAATTATAAGAATTATTCATCAGCTAGTGGAGATTCCAGTATTTTATGGGAAATTAGTAATAGCACTTGTATTTTATCGAAATCTGTTATAACTTACATTATCCATTTACCGAAATTAAACGATTTATTTGAAAAATATGACCTTCTGTCTTATCCTGTTGAAAAATCGATATCTGTGTCTCAAAACAAAAAGCTTTGGAAACTGACCAATTGTCAAATATTCTCCTCTATTTCTTTTTGTACTTCAGGAGAAATTATACATGATAACTGTATTTTGTCTGTAGTAAATAATAAGGATTTGGATAGTTGTGTAAGAATAGAAATAATTAATGATAGACCATTCATGAATTATTTCGAAAATTGTAATTGTATTTTAGTATAGAAGTTTGATCAAATTAATATCAATAATGGCACTATAAATACTCCTTCATCTTTCCTTATCAATCTGGATATCAATGATAAAATGACAGATGTAAAATTACCGTTTACTTCAGTTACCACATACGCACAAAAATTAAGTCATGTACCAAATAAAATTCATACTAAACTTATCGATTTGAGAGATGTTAGTGAACTTGATGATATTGAACCTAGAGATTCTGATTTTATAAATTTTGAAGATTCTTTCGTCCTTAAGACACGCCACATTGTAATTTTTGTTTTAAGTACATTTATACTTCTTGTAATTTTGATAATCGTTTATTACAAATTCAAGAAGCCAACCAGTGTACTAAATTACCGAATTGATACACAAGTACCAATATCATCAACCCCTACCATAAGCTATATTGTACCACCTAGAAATTAGATCTAAGTTAGTAAACTTTAATTTGTAACTTCATTTTAATTTTTGTAATTTTTTGAGTGTCCCAAATTTATTTTTCGGGACGAAATAAAAACTTAAGGAGGGAGGAATTATGTAAACTTAAACAATTGATGTGCTGACTACTATTTTTGTCAGTACCGCTTAGTGTCGCTCTCAGCGCGATCATTTAGTTAGTCTACTCCAGCCACTTGATGTGTTAACATGTATTTTTCGCAAATAAAATTTCTTTTTAAAAACTGAGTTTTAATGAACATGAACGTATTTTATATATATATATATATATATATATTTTTTTTTTTTCTAATTCATTCATTGGTCTTCAATCTTCAGCTAAAATTATGACCGAAGGAAGGAAATCAATCACCATCAATGGCAATAGAATTCCCTGTTTAGAAAGATGCACTTACTCACGTTATTCCGTCATTGTTAATGTGGGAGAGCTCATAGGTCATGACTTCAATCAGAACGAATACTGGTAGGTACCTATATAGTACTTTCTCACTTCAACTCATGTTTCTTTTCATGAGAAAATATATATGTTTTCCAGTCAATCTCCTTTATCAACAATGATTGAATTCAATAGCTTTCATTATCAACATTCTGGTAGTATTCTTCAAATATTATTAGGGTACGTTTAATTATAATAATTGTTTTTTACAATACCTAGATTTTTTCAATATTATTTTAAAGTGTTGGATTGCCCTATATTTTTTGAAATGAGTTTGGTAGCACAAAAAATTGCTTTCCAACTAAAGGTCTTTTTGTAACATATATATTGCACTCCAATTGATAAGAGGAAATGTGAATAACAAGGTTTATAATATTATATACCTACAATTTAGATACATAGCATATATATTAAGATACACACAGTTGTGTGTATATTTTTGGCTTCAAAATTTTCTAAAATAACTTAATTTATTCAAAGTGCGGTAATATTAAGTGCAATATTTGACTATAATTTGGTATTTTAATCATTCTGAATTCAAAATTTCCAGCTCATATATATTTTTGGACAGTACTTTGATCTTTAACTTTCCTCATAGCATAAATTTGTGTTTTATTGGACGAGGTGAACATAACCTTAATTTTGACATTATTTTTCAACAAAATTTGGAATAAGAGACGTTTTGGACGTTGGTCTCTGTTTCTATCCAATTAAGTGAATTGTAATATCTACAATAAATAAATAAATAAGAGGAGGACTATTCAATAAGATAAACATCAAAATTTAAGCAATTATTATGAAGTTGATGAGAATTATTATGGAAATATGGTTCAATATTTCTTACACAAGCATTATATAGTTTTGACTAGAATCTCTCTCTAATTAGAAACCCATCACCTACCTACTTTTTGTGACTACACAAAAAATGTGAACTGATATTTAATAATAATTTTGATACATGATATCAATACGAAATTTCAAGATGAAATGATTCTTAAACCATTTTGAAGACGTGCATTTATTTACATTAGAAAATGCTTATGCTTTCAAACATTGAATAAATAAGGTACTCCTTATTTATTCAACCTAACCTAACCTAACCTAACCTAACCTAACCTAACCTACTGTAAATGAAATACAGTATCAGACTGATCGAATTTCACTTTTAAAGGTGTTGAGGATGTGATTAGATGTTATAAAGCGTTTCAACAGATTATTCCATATACATTTGTATTTCCAGGAATGGAGTGAATTTCACTGGATTAACATTTTTATATTCAGCTCCAAAGTTCATGGAATCAAGAGTTTTCAAAAGAACTGTATTAGTAAATCATTGGGAAAAATTAGGTAATTGTGAACATTTTTCCTTGAATCTTTAAAAGTCGAATGTTAATATTCTTGACCATATACCTGATAATTTCTGATTGGGATAGAATTCAATGGTTTTTGCATTTAATAAACTAGTACGTACCGTACCTCAATTTAATTTATTTATTTTTACCTTCATGGAATAATTTAATAAATATTCGAAAGTTGGACGTGTCTTAAGAATACAGAAACGAGGGAACTATAGTTTATTCAATACAAAAAGTAGCCTGGATATTATGATATTATAATACCCATTAGTATACGTAATTCAAGTCTAGTTACTCACACATGGATTTTTTGACGTAGGTACGAAACGATCAGATTTAACATAACTTGCAAACTCTTATGTGTATCTGCAAACATTTTGTGTTTGTTTTCCAAGTTCCGTACAATATGGTAGCATTTAGTATTTATATATCACACATGAAATTATTTACTTTCAAATTGTTGAGAAATTGTAAAATTATATTTACTGAGACTTGTATATTGTTTCAGTTGTGGTCGGTTGTTTGGCTGGAGTGGTATTTGGGCTGAATATATTGAATATTATTGAATTTATCTACTTTTTCACTATTCGATTTTGCCACTATATAATAAAATATTTCAATTCTCTAGGCAACAATAGAACAATTGGAATCAATAGTAATGTGGAGCAGAAATCGATGAGAATCTTTGTTACAAGTCGTCCTAATGATACTCCCCTGTAATATTACAGTAAAGTTATTGATAGTAGGCCCACTTCTGCACTACTACCTACCGTATATGAATAATATTATATTGTAACTTTTCAGCAAGAATAGAAATACTAAAAAAGACATACACACATAAAAACCAATTGCCTAGATGAGATAATAAAAATGGATTCTATTGCAAGACAGTTTTTTTATTGAAATTCCTCCTCATAGTATATATGGTAGTAGTCTTATTTTTTTCAGAGCGGTTGGTGCTGTGGTAGTGCTGGTAATTCTTTTGCGATGAATAAGTCATGAGACTGAGAGGGAGAAATGGACTACCCAGCAACAAAGCAACACAGACTTCAACTCTATGAAAACATTCAACTTAATCAGGAGTAGAGGTGTACAATACGAGGGTGTAGATTAAATGTTTTCCACCTAATAACAATATAACTACCTCACAGGGGTGCAGAAGGCGAAGCGCGAGGCAAAAGAAATAAAATGAATGAATAATGATTATACTAATAATTTAATATTTAGAAAATGTACTCTTCATAGGAATTGAGATGAGAATGATATATTACCGTACGCAATCTGAAGACCAAAAAAGATCAACTGATAACAAAGTAATATACATTTCAATAATACTTTCAAGTAGAATGTAAATACAGTACTATTGGATAAAATTACAAACGCAACAAAGGAGTTCCGATGGCAAGATAGAGTATATATTGGAAAATATCTTATCATGGCAAGGAAAGTAGTGTGAGTGTGCTACACCAGATTCTTATACTTTATTCTTCATTCATACAATAAGCACATCATCGAAATGATTGGAAGAGGAAAAGTAAGGTATTTAATATGTCTACCTATTAAGGAAATTGAATTCTCCTATATGAGAAAGTTAGGATAATAATAACAATAATAATAATGAATTCGTTCATAATATATAATATCAATGGTGCAAAACGTATATTTAAATAGGGTGATTTCGCATGAGAATAAGCTTGTATTAATCTTGCATTGATATAATAGGTACTCGCAATTATCTAAACGCAAGATTATGGAACTGTATGTACCAGGGTATCATATACTATTAAACGAGCTTTAATAATATATCACAATAATAAAACTTCCCATCGTAAAAGACAATTGTGTGGGCGAAGCCCGCATTCCAGCCGGAGCGCGAAGCGCGGAGGCTGCTATCCAACCCTATACAGTCATAAAAGGCGATTGGGTGGGCGAAGCCCGCCCCCAGCCGGAGCGCGAAGCGCGGAGCCTGCTACCCAACACTATACAGTCCTAAAAGACAATTGTGCGGGCGAAGATTATAAAAGTTTTGGAATAAACTTGAATACTCAAAGTAGAGTTGAAACTTCTGATACCATGACATTCTTGGGTCTAATGGTGTAGAGTGATTCGAAATGGAAGCTACATATTTCTCATGTCACTGGTAAATTGAATAGAGCCTTGTTTGCCTTCTTTTTGTATATCACGCTCATTTTCTGTCAGTAGTTAGGAGATATGGAGTTATTTTTCGGGGAAAAGTATAGAGAATGATTGAATATTCATACTGCAGAAAAAAGCCATTAGGATAATTTATAAGATTAATACAATGCGCTCTTGCAGATCTTATTTTAAAGAAAAGAGATTGCTGACGGCTCCTGCTATTTATATATTAGATTTAGCAATCTTCGTTTTTAAAAATAGACGAATGTATGAGGAGAACCAGGTGAGTCATCCCCATAATACAAGATTTAGAGGTTTTGTTTACCCACATCACAGACTAAGCCTGCTGGAGAGTGGCCCGTTTTATATGGGAATGAAATTATTTAATTCAATCCCATCTCACATAAGTGAAATTGATGGCTTGAAGGAGTTCAAAAAACACTCAGGGAATTCCTTATTGTATTGTGTCCGTACAGGTTAGCAGACTTCCTTGTTGAATAATGTTTTATTGATGTATGTTATGTGGGATCTGTTGTGTTGAAATAGGAGGGATGGTAGATATTAGCACAGAATACAATATTATAAGAGTTTTATAATACAATATATAATACAATACAATATAATTATATATTGTATAATACAATATATTATAAGAGTTTTCTCTGATATTAGATTAAACCAGAGAAAACTCTTATAATGAGAATAACAACGTAGTGCATTTATTTATAATATCACGCATAAGTTTAGTTCTGCATTGTCCCACCAGATCGCATAAGCATGTCAACAGTCACTTGTAATGGCTTGTAATGAGTGGAAGGAGAAAAGTGGGCTGGCATGGCAGTATGGAAGGAGAGTGTCAGTCTTTAGAACCGGTTTTATAGCTGCAACTGGCAGCCTGCCAGGCTTTCAACTCATTTCTGAGGAAGCCTCAACAATAATATTGCAAGCTCAACCGAAGGCCAATTAGTGGCCTTTTATAAAGGCAAACAATTTCATTCCTTTGTGACATGTAGCCTTCTGCTCTGACAAAACTCTAGAGCTGAATTATGAATATATATAATTTCTATTTTTCTATAATCTGTTGATATGAGAAGTTCTTTAATATGATAAGGAGAAGAAAAGGAGGATGATAAGAATAATGAGAAGAAAATATTATTTGATGATCATGAGTAGAAAAGAGCAGGGCTGGCCCCAGGGGTGGGCGGACCAGGCGACCGCACAGGGCGGCAGATTTTGGGGGCAGCAAATTTTAAGGAATGGAAAATCTAAAAATACAAATAAATAAAAAGTTCATAATAATAAATGTGAATAGTAAAATTATATGAGATGCTTTTACAAACTCGAGCTAATGAAGACTTCTGTTCTGAGCGAACATAAAATAGTCCCTAGATCCCTAGTCCCTAGATCTTGAAGAATTGGTGAAGGAATTTTCCTATGCCAAGGTCAGACGAGTTCTACCTGATGAAACAGGTGTGTTAAACAAACTTGTGTTTGTTAGAAATTGAAGTTTTGATTACTTAGCAAGTTAAGTAGGCCTAATACTCTCTTCTAGTGACGTCTTAAGGCTGTGCAAAGGCTAAAAATAAACTTTCTACTGTGATATTTTTCAAAGTTTTTTTATTTGTATATTATCAAGTCACGCATATCCAGAGCAACAGTTGCCTTCAATAGAATGAACAGAGTTTTCAAGAGACATGATGTTACCATTGCAACAAAGATAAGACTTCTGAGGTGTTACATCTTCTCTATTTTCCTGTATGGAGCCATGAACATTGAACAAGAAAATTGAAGCTTTTGAATTATGGTTGTACCGAAGAATGCTCAAAATATCTTGGACAGAGCATGTAACAAATGAAGAAGTTCTAAGATGGATTAAGAAATCTAATGAAATCCTGAACACCATTAAGATCCGTAAGCTTCAATACTTAGGACACGTAATGAGAAATGAGTCCAGAGTCCAGATACTTTCTGCTGCAGCTTATCATTCAGTGGAAAATAGATGGAAGGAGAGAACCAGGAAGACGAAGGATATCCTGGTTACACAATCTTAGGGAATGGACCAGGAAGACATCTGTTGAACTTTTCCGAATTGCTGTCAACAGAGTCAGACTTGCCCTGCTGGTCGCCAACGTCCGAAACGGATAGCGCACTACAAGAAGAAGATATTATCAAGCTATCAAAATGAAAAAGTTTCCTAAGGAAACTTAGTTTTTTTCCGATCATTACTCTCTGAGATATGAGCGCCTAGAGTTTATTTCTTATTTTTACTCATTTTCAATTTTTCATAAACTTTTTTCTCATGTTACTTATGAAGAACTTTGTGATATTGAATCGAGAACAGTTTTGGGCTATAATGCCTGTTGTTCCCATACCTGTATGCATTCTTGTAAATAAATAAATAGATAATAATAATAATAACTTTTATTCACTTCATTGTACAATTTTACAAAGCATAATAACATAAAAAATATCAAGTGCACTCCTCATTAGGCTAGGCCTGCGTCGAGGAGTGTGGTTCGTCTTATGAATTACAGAAAATATATAAGAAAAACGATTCAGCTGCTTCAAGTACTATATAGAGCTACTTACATAGATAGTATTATCTTATGCCATTAAGCAATCTAAACAAAAATACACATCTTCCACAAAAAGAAACAAATTGATTACAATGCTTAGTTTATAAAGCCTAGTTTACAGAATAAAGTTAAACATATTTCAATGAAACAAAACGAAACGAAACAATTTATGAAGCCGATAAATACAGTCTTAACCTTCTACAGAAAATCGATAAGGAGGACTCTCTAGAAATATTGAAAGGTAAAACATTAAATAAACGAGGACCCTAAAAGGCTGCATGACCAGCCGCAGATGCAGTTACACATCTCGGCTCATACAGTTTCTCTCTGGCTTGACCACGAGTTGTATATCCATGTTCAGGAGTCACTGGAAAATCTAATGGTAGTTCTAATACATATTTCAATAAGTTCAATTTATATAAATCCTCAGGGCTTAGAACTTTGAATTCTTTATAGATCAGGTTAGTGGGATATCTAATTGGTCTATTCAGACATATTTTTACAATTTTCTTATACCGCAAAATAAGGGGTTGTAAGATGGAAGATCCACAACCTCCCCATCCAACAATGCCGTATTCAATTACAGAAGAGATTAGGGCAAGGAATACCATCCTCAACTGGTACAATGGAAGAATATTTCTCAATTGAACAAACTTATAAAATGTTTTCCTTAATCTATTACAAACATAAGAAATATGTGGCTCCCACCTTAGTCGAGAATCTATCATGATGCCTATTTCTACAGAATCATGAACAAAGAGAGGAACACACTGGCAATAAGACTGGTTACAGTCAGGTTTATGAATAATAATTTTAAGTTGGTACTCCTCAGAGGGCTTACTAGCCATTGTGAGGTAAAAGGGTAGAACCACAGTTTTATCTTTATTCATACATAATTTATTGTGGTCACACCAATTTTTCATCTTTGCTATACCACTATTTGCTTTCTCAAATGTTTCCATCCATGAATTTCCATGCAACAGAGCTACAGTGTCATCCGCAAATGAGTAGAGAGAGCCACAGTCTAGATCAATATTCAATAAATCATTAATATAAATTAGGAATAGAATTGGGCCAAGCACTGTTCCTTGTGGAATCCCAGCTTCAACTCTCCTATCGTTGCTAATTGTATCATCAATTTTTACGGCTTGTGACCTTAAGTTTAAGTACGACCTAAAAAATTTCAAAACTATGTCTCTAAAACCGATAATTTTCATTTTATTTAGCAAGAGTTCATGGTCCACTGTGTCGAAAGCCTTTTGGAAGTCCAGAAAGATTCCCAAGCACTTTTTTCCTCTATCTAAATGATTTATAACTTTTCTACTCACTCTAAATATTGCATCAGAAGTATTAAGGCCACTTTGAAAACCCAATTGCGAACTATTTAAGATTTTATATTTTTCTAAGTAGGATATTAGTCTTGACTTTACACATTTTTCTATAATTTTACTAATACTAGATAAGAGGGAAATGGGACGATAATTATTCAAACTGGATTTCTCCTTTCCTTTATGTAATGGAATGACTATAGCCCGTTTCATTTCATCAGGGAAGTAGCCCTTTTGAAAACATAGATTAATTATATGCTCAAGAGGTTTAGAAATATTATAGGCATTTTCAATGAGGCAATTTGCATATACTCCATCAGGGCCAGGAGTTACCCTTCTTTTCAGACTAAAAATAGTATTAATAACTTCTTCTTCTGAGACTGGTGTAAAAAATAATGAATTACAATTTCCTGGAATTACTCTATACCTGTATCTTTTGTCATGATTTGAGTTCTTTAGATTCCTATTTGTAATCTCTTTACCGATTGCAGTGAAATATTTATTGAATTCATCTGCTATCTCTTTCTTTTTGTCTGATTTTATTACTCGTTTATCAATGCCTTGTATATCAGAAGATATATTTTTCTTTTGTTTAGTAGAATCCGTTGCTTCATTTATTGTTTCCCAGGTCTTCTTGATATCATGTTTGCAGTTAATAAATTTGTTTTTGAAATAAGTCTCCTTTACCACGCGCAAAATTCTCTTTAAAATAGTATTATATTTTTTTAATTTGTTGGCAAGTGCATCATTGAACGGCTGTCTTCTAGCTTTTATAGTCATTTTGTTCCTTGTCCTTATAGATCTAACTAAACTTGATGTGATCCAGGGTTTGAGTCGGGTTTGTCTACTGCTAACCCTATGACAAACTTTTTTTGATAATGTAAAATGTTTTATGATAGTATCAAAGAAAATTGTAAAGGCTTTTTTAGCACTGTTTTCTGACATAGTTTCTCCCCACGATTCGTTTTCAATTCTAATCTTGAAATTATTTAAATCAATTTTTTCTTGTATGATTTGTAGATCATCAACAGCAGTATTTTTATTTTTACATATTTGATTCTTAGTCTCACTAATAGTACCCATTATTGCTTCATGGTCAGTAATCGAACAATTAAAAATAGCTGGATTAAGCCTAAAATACCGACTTTTTAGAAAAAAATGGTCAATACATGTTTCAGATACGTCACCGATTCTAGTACCTCCATAAAGATAACTTATAAACCCATATTCATTCAATACATCCATATACCTATGCCCAGCTAGACCTAAACGATTTTCCAAGATATCAATATTCGTATCACCAATCAGGACTTGATTTGAGAAGCATTCAGTCTCCTCTAAAAACATTTCAAGGTTATCTATGAATTCAAAAACATTCGTATCTGACGGTGATCAATAAAGGGCAGTGAAGGAAAACTGGTTTTGTTGAAAATCAATAATAAAATTAATAACATTTGTTTGTTGAATATCGGCATTCAATATTTCAAACTTAATACCATGCTTAATATACACAATAATTCCATCGCATTTATTATATTTTGTTGGTTTTATGTATTTATTGTAATTGGGTAGATCAAACCCGTCATCATGAGACAACCAGGTTTCAGTGAGTATTATAATATCAAAATTTACATTTAAACTAGTAAGAAGCACACATAATTCATCAAAATTCCGTCTGACACTTCTAATGTTCAAATGAAAAATTTTTAAAACAGAATTGTCCGAAAAGAAAAAATTAACATGATTAGAATCTTGTAGCTTCAAAGTTTTACAATTATTATTGTCATAAAGTTTCTCCAATAAGTTTCTTACTTGGCAGTTCTCCATAATAAATTAGAGAGAGAAAAAAAAACAATAACCAAATAGAAACTAATTTACAGCTTGTTGTAATCATCCTTCGATCTAATCAGCAAAGCCGGCCTGGTTTCAGTCTTCCTGACAAAAATTTTTCCATCTCTAGACCATATACGTAGCGGTAGTTTTTCTCTTCAGCCAACTTCTTCGTGTCTTTGAGCAGCATGGACACCGCCGGGGACAAGTGTTGGTACGCCGATATCCTACCAACCGGAAGAAAGCGAGATACAGTCTTTGTCGATATGCCAGGCTCACTTTTGTCTTCAAGTGCCTTCTTCTTGAATTCAGACAGCCATGTCACCTTATCTTCTCAACGCATAAATTTTAAAATAATAGGCTTAATGTATTGCTTTCCGAAAAAAATGAAGGTACCCCAACTTTTTATTGTAAGTTTTTTGCAATAAAATAATATTATGGTGAATCGAAACCCAGATTTCGATTTGTAAACACTTTGTACTTCTGTACGATATAATGCAATATTCCAGTAGCCCACTCATAATAAATCATGCTATATTATTATGTGTATTTAATTCACTGACACAGTTAACTCATATTTATTGATGTACTGTTTTCCAATCAGTCCAATCACAAAATTATTCATTGATAGAGTTAATTATGTTTCATTCACTCTCTGCAATCATTACTTCAATTACATGAATTCGATCACTAATTATGATAGAGGGACAACTAGCGATCTCATCACAGCGGAGACCTAATAGTTAGGCGATCACTCAAGGAAGGGGTGGAATTCAAGATTGACAATTAGATGGGATGCTTGTAAGGGGGAGGCGGCGGTTGCCGATCTCGCCCAGGGCGGCGAAGTCCCTAGGGCCGTGCCTGCATAGGTGTATTGAGATAGCTCAAGGCGCCACCTCATGATTTTTTCGTTCTTCACCTTGCCTCTTGCCGCGCTACTGAACATGAATGAAACAGATTTTTGATCAGTAATAAGTTGAAAGAAACGACCAGATAAGTAATGACGCCACTTCCTAATAGATTCTACAATGGCATATGCCTCTTTTTCAACTGATGAGTGTCGTTTTTCACTTTCGTTTAGCATTCGTGAAAAGTATGCAACAGCTGAGTATAAAATAAGAGTACTGTTCTGTACTACACATTTTTTCAAAGAATTATTTAATAAAATTATAATTATTTTGCAATTGAGTACAAGTCATTTATGAATTGCTCATTGAACTTTTGGAGGTTACACTGTTGTTTACAACTGATCAGATGTTTTTGTAGCAGCCCAGACACAGCTGACTGACTCAATATATCATAAAATGTCATGCCAGGTTTTCATGCAAGCTATAATATTATTTCTAAAATTAAGAACTATTGATAAAGGACCAAGAATTTCAAATAAAAAGATAAAATGTATGTATTATTGTTAAATTATTTATTATTCATGAAATTGCATTATAATGTCGAGCATTATTGTAACTAACTAGGTCATAGCATGAATATTGTATTATTGATAAGAGCAGCAAAAATTAATTATAACAGTTTCGAGTATAATAAGAATTGTATAGAAATATTAAATTATAAATTATTGATTCAACTGAGTCACATGGTGAATGAATCTCTTTGGCAAGTCTAAGCCAATCATATGTCATAGAAATAGCACCAAAAGGGATGATTGTTTGAAAGCATCATATGTTAATCTGTTATCAGACAGCAAACCTGCCTTATCATATATGCTAGTGCATGTACACTGTATAGAAGAACTGTATCTAGAGAATTAAGCAGTTTAAAAAATTATACAAATCAAGTTATTATTGTAATTAAAGGAATTATATTTTACTGCTTGCCACTGACATCATGCCTACGTCATAATCATTCTACCAATGGCAAATTTTCATGCAAATCAATTACACAGAGATTCTCAAAGAAAAGGTTCTAGCCCAAGGCTTAAAAGAGGACACTTCACTTACCTTTTAAAATCCTCACCGTTAAGACCTTGTTGAAAGTTACCAAAGACCCATTAGTGAAATTTTGTTCGATTTTTGTATATTTTATCTGTGAGCCAATATTTTAGGCTAATTTATCTATTATTTGTAAATTTATTTCATCAATCGATAATTCTAGAAATTCAAATTTAATTATTCCCTAATTATTTTGGTGAAGGAGATATTTAATTAAAATTCCACACATGCTGAGACTGAAGCCTGGACCGGCCACCGATCAAACAAATTTGTTCTAAAGGAACCATGACCGCCAAGAGGATTCATGTGAGTTTTAAATTTTGGGGCCCCAATCTTCGCTTTGAAAGAAATTACAGTGCAGAAAATATAAAATTTTTCTTTGTTAAATTAATGGCCACGCCGAAAAGCGCTTATAACCATCAAGATCCTAGATTTCATTTGATATAGAATTTATAAGAACTTGTAGTTGATTAACTATCCTCCGCTGCCAGAACCACGACCCCGAGCAATTTTAAAAATATTTTATAATTTACTTTCACTATTTTTCAAATAAACTGTTAAATTTATCAATTGTATAATTCTGTTGAATCATGCATGGTGTCATGCAAGTACGAACACACTTCTTATCATTTTGTTAATGTTAAACTATTCTCAATCTGTAATTCAAGCTTTACATCTGCACTGTCAAACCATATATTTTATCATATTATATTTCAATTTTGTTAATTCGTCTTCTGAGTTCGATTATTTCTTAAGCCTGTCAATAATTGTGTCTGACACGTTCTATGTTATCAAGAACCGATCAAGTACGATCATTGAAATAATTGAATCAACCTGGATATTGGAACAGATCTAAGTGGATGTAGTGTGTGGGGTCAGATCAAGATTATCTATTCTCTGTCCTTACCTGCTCATATATCAGCTTTTATCTGTTACCAACTTCGACTTAGAAGCGAATTCGTCGACTGTATAGCAGATGCAGCTGGAGATCATATAATTTCCTACAATAGAGCAAAACACCCGACAAGACTCTGTTCTCGAAGTATATTCTGAACGATATCTGGTCCTAGTACCCTATCTTAATCCTTCGGAACTTATTAGAGACGCAGTCCCGTAAATTATCTACATCGGGATTTTTGCTCAACCTGTATGATTTTGTATGCTGTTCCATCACAGGTAATAGTTTTAAGATATCCGCATTCAGTGTTTAGCAACCACTACACTACTTTTAAAAAATTTTATCATTATACAATCTGTCATAAGAAGAATCAACGGTGAGCGAGTGTTTATGCCTCCCGCGATTCAGACGATTGTATCGAATCTTGTAGTGATTCAATCAGTCTGGTATTCACTCAGCGTCCATGCACACATTTTCAAAATTTCTAACCTCAATACTGGTGACTCAGTGCAAGATTCATTATACGTGTGTTGACCTATCCTTGAAGGCGATAGTAACTCCCCCAGGAAGAGCACCACAATATGTTTTAATGTATCAGGTAATGTTATATATATTTATTTAGATGTTTTATATTATTATCATTGTTAATACCACGTTGTTACCAAAAAACTTAAATGAAACAAGTTACCATAGGAAGCCAAAACCAATTGTAGCAAAAGAAGAATTGTGCCTGATCTATAGAATATTGTTAATATAAGAGACCTAAAAATTATAAATGATATAATGAGCCCGAAAATTGTTACTCGAAAGTATTTTTGAAAGAGATCTATTGTATAAGAATCAAAATGTTTGTTGTATGGAGAATAAGTTGGTATCACTGCAAGCGGCAGATTTGAAAATATTGTACTATGTTTATAGAGGGAAGAAATGTATTTAAAGTGTTATATTTGTGATATTTTTTATGTGGATAAGGAGGAATTTGTTATTGTCTTGATGGAGATTTAAGGGGGGCATATGCAGAAAAGGTCTGCAAATTATTAGGAGGTTTTTGAAGTGTGTTTTCGGTGGATATTTCTAGGTTATGTTGATGTGTTAAAGGAAGAACTTGTATTAAAAACATTGTTGATTCTCAAAATATTTTGAATTCAAATTCGGGGGCGCATGTAACATATTAGAATTCAATAAGCAAGCAAAATCGCTAATTGAAAGAATTTTATAGGTCTGGAGCAAAACAGCTATTCTATTATCACCAAGTGCGATAGCAACAAGTGAAAGATTAGATAATAACGGGTACCATGGCTAAAATTAGAACAGCCGAATAGAAAAGAATTTTATTTGCTATTTATTATATAATATAAAGTATTGGAAATTTTGAGGTTAGGACCTACTGATCGGCGACCTAATAATCAATCAAGCCATATAATGTGAAATCTAGCCAGACACCTTGGCAAAAAATTTGTTGTAAACAAATAGTATTCAACTGGAGGATTTTGGAAAGCACATGGCTACTAGTTATGAAGGGAAAAACAACTTATAACATTTAAAAATATTTATTATCTGTAATGAGCATGAACAAATACACCAAAATAAATAAATAAAATATTGAGGAAGTAGGATAGTCATAGGCGCATGGATACATTAGTGAATTTGCATGAACCAATCAAATTACAGTAATCGATGGGCGGCAATAGAGAGCCAATTCAAATGTATATATAAATATCATTATAAATGATAATAATTTATAAATTATCACTACTCAGTTTATGTATTGGATATGGTCTGAGTAATTATAAAATATTATACCTAAGTTATAGGTAATAATTTAGCAGATTGGCACAGACTATTTGATCCTTTTAATGGCATAGTAGTGAATTATTTAAATTTTTGCAAATTTGTAAATCAGAAGTAGGATTGTAGAAAATAAGGGTAGAACAGAGCACACTCACCTGCCAGACGCCACCATGGAATGACACTAAATTTTATAGAGCACAAGTCCATTTGTTAAATTGTATGTTTGAAAGACTTAAAAGTTTAAAGTCATTAATTAATTTTGTATAAGACTTAGTGATGCTGTATTAAAGCATAAGTCATTAGATATTTATTTATTCCCTTGGAGAGGACGACTTCAGCCACCAAAAATCCAGGACGACCAGGAAATTTGGGTTGCCACCATTGTCTTGTGAAAATTCAGCACGTGAGTGATAAATTATCGAAATATATAAAGTTAGGGCGCCCTCAGTTCTTCAAGTGATAAAAATATAAAATGCTAGATCGTCAAAAGGTTATAAATATTAAAAATTATTATAAAACTTGTGCAAGTCTTAAAAAGGTACAAAAACATATTTTATTGGATAAGAGAGTTGTATCAAATTAAAAATATCTAAGGATACACAGATTAAAGAAATATTTAAATTTAATATTATAATGAATAAATGATCACTCAATCATTAATTTTGTTAGCGAATTATAGAGATATGAATGTAGCACTTGTTCACCGGGTAAAATGATTTATCTGATTCCACCAGAGGCCGAACCTTAAACCCTGAGAGATATATATATTGAGAAATATACTGAGATCTATAGATATTAATATATTTATGATTTATCAATTGATTATATTTTATTATTTCTGGAAAGAAGATATATATTGGGATTTTTAAATCGACAAGCAGCAGCAAGTCGATACCTGAGCTGCATGAAAATATATGCATATGATTGATGATTTAAAAGCACATGGTAACGTTTCGTGCTAAAGAACTAGTGAGCCAATCTGTGATATTTTATTTTTGATATATTTGTTCTTATTTTTATTATTTTTGCTTGTTGCTCTATATATTTCTACATTTACTTGGTCATTAATATTTTATTGTACAATATATGTATCAAATTTTTTATGGTGTATCCTTTATTTACTTCTCCACTTCCATGCATGACCAATCTCATATTCATTTATCGAGTTAACAGTAATGAAATATTAAGAAAATTACCATCCGACTTTATTCTTCACCAGATAAGTTGGTTTAGTCTTCGATATTTAGCATTGATAATCAAATCTTTGGAAATAATACGTTCCAGAGATTTATATAAATTGTACAAGAGCAGTGAATTGCGGTAGCTCCTGAGCGAGCCTATAAGAATTTTGTCTAAGTCGTATTCTAAGAACCACAACCAGAGTTGTATAATTTTCTACTCATGCTTTACCGACTGCAGCCAAGCCAGGCCAACCGTTATTCACAAAAATAACATTATAAGCCCCAATGACTGGTCCATTAAGTATTTAGAGATTACTCTTTTACCCCCATCTGGGGACAGTTACAATTGAAAATGTTTGATTCTTGAATAATAAAGAAAAAATCTGGTGTGGTGCACTCACACAACTTTCCTTGCTGTTATGAAAATTGATCACCTGACACTAGTATTCACGCACTTCTGAAGTCTACTATTCCAAGATCTGAGCCAGCTGGTGACAGGACAATAACGCTGGAGACATATGAGGTCTGCTATCTCTTCATAGTGAATGATTAAATAGAATCAACAGTTTACAATCGAATAATCAACATTTTTCTTTTGAAAAATAAATTTTCCCATATTAAGATTTTGCTAACTTGTGTCCGGGAAGACTCAAATTTTATGCAGGGTTGAAGTATTCTCACGGAACCATATTACCATTAGCGATGGAAAATACTACTTGGGTATTTGGGAATATTTTAAATTTGCACTTTCCTTTCCCATGGAATTGCGCTCTGCCTCCACGTAGATCGTCGTCTCATTGGTGGAAGGGGAACATGATTTGTGTGGAAAAGATCAGTTCCAATCAAGCCATGGCTGGCATCAGATAAAAATCTAGAGGTAGCCTCAGGCCTCGAAGGCCCTAATTGAACATGTTCCATGTGGTGAAATATAAGTAGTGTATAAATTCTCAAAATGTTTGATTCGATTTCGTAAGATTATTTAAAGTAGTTTGAATTGTGTATGTATTCTATTGTTTATTATGAATCTCAGTGAAATTAACATCAACAACATTGTGTAGTGCAAAGTTAAAGTAGTGATGAGATTAATAGTTCTAAAGATTGCAAGTGACATTATATTTTGTAGCTCATGTTTCAGAAACCCAAATTGACCGAGTCCCCAAATTATTCCTTGTAGTAGTAAATGAATAAAGATCACTCTACCATTGTAACCCATTAGAATTCCAGACAAACAGTTAGCAAAATTTTAAAGATAGTTATCTTGGCTTTTAGAATATGCAATAGAATGTTTTTGATTAGGCTACCTATTTGTTGTTGAAATTCTAGTATGTCAAATTATTGAATAAATCTCAAAATTGAATAGTTTGCAAATTTTGTTGTTTATAAAGCCCCATGACTGGCCCATTAAGTATTTCGAGATCTCTCTTCTACCCCCATCTGGGGGCGGTTACAATTAGAAATGTTTGATTCTTGAATAATGAAGAAAAAAATCTGGTGTGGTGCACTCACACAACTTTCCTTGCTGTTATGGAAATTGATCACCTGACACTAGTATTCACGTGCATCTCAAGTCTACTATTCCAAGATCTGAGCCAGCTGGTGACAGGACAATAATGCTGGAGACATACGAGGTCTGCTATCTCTTCATAGTGAATGATTCAATAGAATCAACAGTTTGCAATTGAATAATCACATTTTCTCGAATTTCAAGCTTATTTTCAAATTCAGGTGAAAATGTTACTGAACATTGATTGTAGAGATTTTCATGCTCAATCTTTTCCACTTGAATTTTTTTATTTGAATTGTATCTAAAGCCTGATAATGGGGAATCTAAAATCAAACTTTGCATAGATGGGGTGGGGCTCCTGAAATTTTTACAGATATGGTACTAGTGGCAGTTGATAGAGCTTATCAATGACAATTCTAGGTATGAATTTAATCAAAATCGTTGAAGCCGTTTTTGAGAAAATCGTGAAAAACCCTGTTTTTGACAACATTTCCGCTATTTCAACCATCATCTTGAATTGCATATGATCAAAATTGTTTGTGTCGGATCCTTATAGTCCTTATAGTGTAAGGACCTTGAGTTCCAAATTCATTCTGTTAATTGGGAGATGAGATATTGTGTACACAGATGCACATACACACACATACATACCAATACCCAAAAACCACTTTTTTGATCCAGGGGACCTTGAAACGTATAGAAATTTGTAAATTGGGGTACCTTAATTTTTTTTGGAAAGCAATACTTTCTTTACCTATGGTTATAGGGCAAGGAAAGTAAAGAGAACAAAATTGATTGAGTCTAACTTCCCCAATAGTACTGTGCATCTGAGTTTGAGGGACGGTTCCAGGAGGCAGCATTATTCAATATGTTTATTCAACAAGTAGTCACATGGTATTATAATCACAAGGTGATATTCATTATAAATTACTATATGTGTTGTTCAAATTACAAAATAAGAAACAGATAGCAGTAGGTGAGTAAGTGATAACATTATAGTGTTGGGTGTGCCTTGATATTCAGAGTGAGAGAGCAGGAGGACCCAAAGCAATGATAATTTATTATTTTATAAGCCTCTATTGTATTCTGTTGTGAGGTATGGATGTATAAATAGATTCAACTTTTTAGAATATTAAAGTATAAAGTAATTTCTCAATGCATTTACTCTTTAGATGTGAAGTGAATGAATTAGTCTCTCAGCTCCAATCAGTCTACGCTGAAGGCATGAAGAGCTATTTCACCACAAGCCTTTATTAAAATCACATTGCTGCTGCTTTTGGCCTTCCTGATATCATCTAGAGAATTCCTGTATAAAATCTGAGCTACCTAAATAGTTTGGTGATTTGAGTTCAATCCAATATATCAATATAGGTCTAGGATACCCATGGTTGTTTCTATGATGTGTTTGATAATAATAAACTGAAAATAAGTGTGGCCAAGTGCAAAGTTATTAGTTTCACTCGACAGTTGGCTCCTTTTGAAAATATATATAATATTGGTGGCACCCCTTTGGAAGAGATGAAAACTTTCAGGGATCTCGGTGTAGTGTTTACCAGTGATTTCACTTTTAATTGTCATGTGGACTTCATATGCAGTAGGGCTAATCAGCAGATGGGTTTCATCTTAAGGACATGCTCACCATTTAGTGATGTTGCCCCTCTCTTATTCTTATACAAGTCACTAGTTAGAAATATCCTAGAATATGCCTCTGAGATCTGGAATCCATATTGCAATGGCCAAATTCTCATTCTGGAGCGTTTGCAAAACAAATTTCTGAGATATATGTATCACAAGAAGTTTAATTTCTACTGTCCATTTGATATCCCAACTGATACGCTGAGGTGTATATTTGGAATTATTGAAACATTAAAATCAAGGAGGGATGTCAGATCCCTTATTTTCCTTTACAACTTATTCAACAATGAAATAGATTCTGCTTATTTACTTTCTAAACTTAATATCTACATATCATCCATAGCTCGTCATTCTTCATTTTCTTTTCTTGTAACACACTCCAGAACAGAGAGTCATTATAACTCTCCAATTAATAGAATCCAAAGGCTTTTCAATCCCTTTTCTGGGCGCCTAGACGGCTTTGGGTGCTCTCGTGGCAGATTCCGCAACACTCTGAAGGGCTTAATTTAGGATAGATATTTGTAGCCAGGTTTCTGTATGACATTTCTCATGACTTTTTTCTACTCAGTGCCCACATGATTCTTTGTTATTTCTGTATTGCATGGTTTGTACCCATGTAAGATATTTTAAGTGCATATTTTCCCACCTCCCATATTTTATCTTGGAAAGTAGTTTTGACAATAGAAAGGATTAGATAGATTCAGGATTGATAGGAATCCTAGCTATAAGATAGGATTTGAAAAAACACATATTTCTTTTGTTAAGACGCTTTTTTTGTTATATAATTTATTTTGTTCTTATTTTATTCTCAGCTTGATGTTTATTTTAAATCTAATTTTTTGAATGAAGAATGTTGTAATGTTTCAAGGAGACATATAAGGGTTTAACCTGTTGTCTCCATGTATGCATTTATGTAAATAAATGAGTAAATAATAATTATGTTCGATATTGGTAGATAGATCTACTCTATGATTCCTGATCTAGATAAATAGTGATCAATATATATTTATAGTCTTATTTTGAGAACAGGGAAGTCCAAGAACACCAGCACTGTGGGGTATCTTGATTTATTTTTAGAGTATTTTTATAATATTATTCTCTGAGTGAAAGCAAGATGATCATGGCAAAACTTCTGAAATTATTGTAGAAATGTTCTGTCTTGGAATTCAGAATAGATGTTGCAAACTAAAAAATGAATCACCCAATGCCAAGAATCTCAAAGTTAGGGCCAATCGCTCTTGTGAAGTAATTGCTTCCCTCATAACAGTATCATTATTTTGAATAACCGGTTGAATCAGATTCAGTAGAATATCAAAGTCATGTTTTCACATCCCAATAAAATTGGTATTGTCAATCTCATATCTGGTGTCATGTAGCAATTTATTTCCATAATGCAATTCATTCTTGTTTAATCTTCTAACCCACCAACATGGTTTGTTAAGTTCTATTAATATGATTTCATCGACCCAGTGAAGTGAGGTCCAAGATTCAAGTCAACGGTTTGATATTTCTCTTAATGTTTATATGTTGTGAAGTTGTGCTCCTGGGGGGGTTATCTCTTATGATAGAGTCCCACGTTATGAAGCTATTGTGAGAAGTTGTGGATTGCAATTCCTTCACAGATAATACGATGTTTCTGGTATTTGTAAGAGCAGTCTCTAAATTCCCTCTTTTGCGAATAAATTCACAAAAAATTAAGGCCTTCCGGCTCGCAAAATTACTGGGTTCAAACCTCAGCTCTAGCTCAGTGGTAGGAACATGAATTTTATAAATACAAATAATCACCATAAGGTTCAGTGATCGGTAATTGGTAATTCTTACCGCTGCTTCAATGAAGTTCTTGAAGAATACCAGTAAGGAAACTAAAAGAATATTTGATGACTGATTATCAGTAACCATGTACCACTAGAGAATAATCAGGATCAACTATAGTTGTTTCTAGTTGATTCTTAAAACGCTCGTCGTGAATACAAGTATTCACCAATATACCCTTTCAAAATTCCTTAGAACTTACAACGCCAGTTCTTGAAGCTCTCTGGATCCTTATATGATATAACTGGAACCTTATTAATATAATTTCTTAATATATTTGTTCTGGCTGATGAAATGAATATCATCAAAGGATGATAAATATTGAGTGCTCTGAATAAGGTTAATATTACTTGATTCAATAATTTTAAATGCTGCTAAATGTTTGTTGGTACCAAAACAGCTCAAACTATATAACACGAGATGAACTAGGATAAAATAAATTTCTACGATTTGTATGCTGACATAAAACACAAAATATATTCCCACAAAAAAGATGTGCATAAGATATTCGATAAAACTATAATTCACTTAAATAATCTACTTTTAAAATCTGAATAATTATCACAGGCTTTGCTAATATTCACAATAATGAATTTCAAATTCATAAATATATTATATTTAATACTGGTACTTAGACTTCCAATCAATACAAAATTCTACCAATAAAAACCTGTTCGGTCTATAAGTTTGATATGATATACTTGGTTCAATTACAAAATTAATATCTAATAAATTAATATTCAAACATGAGATCTCAGGGCTTTTAATATGAATTCGGGCTGTGCATGGAAGTAAGCTTCCTACATATAATAAATAAATTTATAAAATGTTCTTGTGAACTATGTGATATTGTTCAACACGTGGTGACTCTTAATTTTAATTCAAATTAATAGGAATAGCGCTTTTTTATTAATTATTACCCCACTGAACGTAGAAAAATGAGCTCATTTGGTTTGACTTATCACTCACTGACTGAAGTTCTAGATGTCCTCGTGGATTGAATTAATTATTTCCAATAATTAATTAGGTAGGCTCCTTTTCGTCACTGCTGGGCTAACGCGTGATCCAGATTTTTATAAGTTTCTTTCGAATTAAAGCTATTTTTATGGGAATCTTTACAATTACGAACTCCTTGACAGCACTGAGTTCACAAACAATTAACATTCAACAAACATACATTACATTTAAAAAAGGGTTTGGCTTAATAATTCATTAAAAATTTTTTAAAAGGAAGAAGAAAAGACCCTAAACTCCATGTGCATCCTCTCCGGTTGGGATCTTAAGCCAGAAGAAGGAGGTTTTTAGAAAAACTTGCCTCTTCCTAGAATAATTCTGTAAGCTACTCTCTGATTGGCCTTCAATTTAATAGACTCAATACAATTGGTTGCCTTGGGAATCAGGGCTTCCTCGGCTTTACAATAGAAAAAATTAAATAAAAGAAGTTTTTATACAAATATATGGAGTGTTTATCTTAAATTGAATTCATAAATAAATCGTAACATACGATTTTAATAGATAATACATTTAGTTTTTATATGAGTTTTGTATACTCTTGATTTATCATGCTTTTTTAGATTATAACAAATATTTATACAGAAATAATAGTTATTTGTATTTCTACACATCGACTTCCTTTAGTATACATAATATATCTTTTATGAGTGAATTTTATATGATTCAACGGTCATATGGGTTGATCGAATAATCAGCTGATTCGTTCAGTATTGGTTCTAATAATTATCGATTTATCCAAGATCGACTAATTCTTTTCAAAACGTAAACAAGTAACTCTAACCTCAATGTTCATGCATTTTATTTTATTTTTTTTTTTTTTTTTTTAATCCGCCAATAGTAATTATGCCGCTTTATAATTTTTTGATCTTACCAATGGGTTCTCATAATTATTAAATCACAATAATACATGTTTTCTTATCGTTGTTGATAATGCTATTACTCCTAACCGCTAATAATACTTGATTTGAGTTGATTTACTCTTTAGATAGGTCTAACCTTCTTTCCAATTTTATAGTTCTATTACATTTTATTGGCTCATTTAGAATATTTGGTGGTTTCAAATTACCACGTGACACAAAACGCCCTCTGATTTCTGATTTAAAACGACAATTCGAGAATATAATATAAATTTTATGATCCAGTTGGTTTTGGATCAGAAATCATACATGTTACAAAGTCTGCTAATAACTCTACTGAGAATCTTACCTCCTAACAATTCAACAACATATACAACAATAAATAAATTCAATTCAAATACATACGCCTTACATCGGCCAATCTCCTTCTACACACAATACACAATATAAACTATCTCCTCCTCCATATATAATATAAATCTTTTTTCTAATCCACGCTCTGCCCTCAGGCCAGAAGCACATTTGAATGTTGGTGCAAAATCATTGCCAACCTAACAAACTGATAATTCTCCGACTTGCAGAGTATAACATATTTTCTCCCTCAACATAGAACAGTGACTTGTACATTTTCATTTCATTCTCTTGCAGAAATTGGGCTTTGTTTTCATATAATGGATATTTTTAAGGATAATCTTTGGTAGGTTTTATCAACAAGAACTTCTTATTCCTCTAATACATTGAGACTTGGGATTAATGCTTTTGGTGGTAACTATGCGGTTTGATCATTTGGCGGATAATTTTAGTGATTTTCTTAATAGTTTATACATAAATAATAATAATATAATATCTTTATAATATCTCTACATGCAATTCACATTTATATGACACTTGATCTTCTTGTTCGGGGTATCAACTTTGATGATTTAATAGGCATTGACTACTCTGGTTTTCGTAGTGTACAGCTGGTTTACGTTGGCTTCGGTTTGTCACTTGTCGCCATCTTGATGTTTCTTCCTGCTACATGAAGGTAAGTTGGCTTTTAACATTAGAAGTTATTTATTCTCCTGTTTCATTAATAATAAAGGTGTTAAAAATGGTTTCTAAATTTGTTCTTTCTTTATTTTCAGGTATACTGGTCGAAATGAATACTCGTCTGCGAAATAAGTGTGTTGTCTGGTGTTTGTTTGGTACATATTTGTTGACAGGTAGGTCCATGAATCCAAATATTATTGTTTATATTCTTATCGCTTATTGTCTCGATAATACGGTTTGAGATTAGAAATATTTTCCCACAAGTTACATTTGGTTTGCTTTCTTCATACAACTGAACGGTATTACATTCAGTTACGGCTGCTGTCCGGTTGTTATTTATAGATGAGGCGGTCCTGATAATGATTTATCCTTCATAAATATAAAACCTCGGTATCTTGTATACCTTTTCAAACAATTCTTTGTTTCATTATTGGTAGTTTCTTTAATCTGTCTTTCCGATCATCCTGTAGCTTAATTCATCTTTCCTCTTATTTTCATCTAATATTCTCGGTTTCAGTTCGTTATAAATTAGTAGGCTCACAACAATAACTATTTTTATAATATTACCTTTCCCATCATCAATAATAGATTCTTCTAATAACAACAACATAATATTTTCTATCATACCTATAACGCAGTCCTTTATCCATATCACAGCCATAACAAATAGTATACAATACATCAGAACATTTATCATTTCTTTAACAATATAATCTCTCAACATGTAATGGTCAGGTACTTTCACTCTCTTATTATAATTTCTTATTTCTTTTACTCTTCTTAAACACTGTTTATCCTTCATCAAGCTCAATACGTAGTCCACTTTATTATTATCATCCATGCATGTTTCAATCGTAGTTTTCCTTTCAGTTCCGTTTTTATCCCTGTATGAATCCATATTAGTCCTTCCAGTAGCTCCAGTTTCATTCCATTTATTATGTCCATTTTGCCGGTCACATCGCTGATCATCTGCTTTAAAGCGAATGTGCCGCGGATGCATGCTGTCGATCTCCGGTCCTCCATCCTGGTTTTGGTCCGGAATCCTCCTCGGGCGTTTGAAACGTGCATGCGGCTGGTATCGTCGCGCGCGGTACTTCTTTTTCTTCCGCCTGACTTTCCGCCTCCGGGCCTTGCGGTGCATGCCTCTTTTCTCCTGTAGTCGGTCATGCAGTCGGTCGTCCGGTGTCTGCCTCGGGCGTTTCCGTCTCTCGGCCTTACGGTGTATGCTTCTTGTATCCCGAATGTTGTCCTCCCGGTACTCCCTGGTGTCATCCTTTTGTTCCTCCATCCTGGGTTCCTCGGGGTGCATAAGTCCTGTGCGCGGATGCCTGGTGGTGGTCCCTTGATGCGCGGGTGTGGCATTCAAAACGGGTTGATCGCATGTTTGCTCCATATTGCATAACTCCTTTACTATAACCTGGTGTTCCTCGGTGGCGGGTGCTCTTCCTGCGGTGATGGTTCTCCAGTGGGAAATATAAGGCTCAAAAGGGATTGATGTTTACAGGGCGTTTTAAGTGCATGGCGTGCTGCGGTTTTTGGTGTTGGTTTCTGTGTGTCTGGTGGTGGGTTATTTGCATGTTGATTTTGGGTTGTCTTTGTTGTATGTGCTTCTGTGAAAGATGTGTCTACTCTATTATTATTTTGTTTATTTTCGTCCTGTTTTGTGAAATTTACATCCTGATTTGTGAAAGTTATTTTCTGTTTATTATTTCTATTCAAGCGATCTCTGTTATCATAATATGTTTTTCTATAGTACTGTTTGCTGTTTTGATATTGAAATCTGTTTCTGCAATTATTTTCAGTGTACTTTGCACTTTGCACATTTGCTCCAGCGTTTGCAATATAGTTTTCACTATTATAATTTTTTCTGAAATGATTATTTTGTTGATTAAAATTTTTTGCTCAATTATTTAAGTGGTTTGGCTCAGACGTAGCTGATTGGATAGAATGTAAATGTTCTATCAGTTCTTCACAACTGGAAATCGAAGATACTGCCAGTGTCATACGAACATTGTAAGGAAGCTTTTTTGTTAATATATTGCTAAGGATGTATCCGCCAAAGATTCGTCTAGTTGCGAATTCTACACATCATTTTAGCTACGAATTCAGTATATGATTGTCTGCCTCTATTATCATATGTGCATGATATAATCTCTGATAGTGCGTCCATCTGCTTACGTTTACTCCAATACTGCTGCAGGAATTGGGAGATGAAGTCCTCCAGGCTGTTGATATCTCGCATCCGGCTCTGGAAAAACATCAGCGGCTCGCCAAGTAGTAGACTGGACAGTTGGAAGCGCCATACTAACCAAGAGGTGGGTATCAATTCCTGAATAGCTTTTATTTGGTCTATGAATGGTCTGGGTTGCATATGACGGTAGGAATTATCGAATTTTCCAAGACTTTGAAAAAGTTGAGTGCCGTTTACTACTTCATTCGGTGTATACTGCACTCGATGACTGGGATATTTCCATGCGTGTTTCTATTCTGGAGACTCGTTCTTCATTTGCGATCCATTTATCATTCATAATTTTCTTATGTGTATTCACTTCATCATACAATCCGGTTAGCTTCAACTGCTGTCCGCCTATAGCATTCTCCAATATGCTGTATCTCTCACTTGATTTTGCCCCCTCCTCCGCTAAATTTGCCATACATGCCTGCACGTTACTTTGTTCCTTGACTATCTCTATTATTTTCTTATTATTTTCCTCCACTTTCGACTCTATCTCGCCCTTATTTTCTAACACCTTTCCCATGACAGTTTCCATGATAGCGGTGCCCAGCTCCTTACCCAATACGTCCACCTGTTTTTCAACTTCCTTTGGTACGTTATCT
Organism: Nilaparvata lugens; assembly: GCF_014356525.2. Classification (NCBI taxonomy): domain Eukaryota; kingdom Metazoa; phylum Arthropoda; class Insecta; order Hemiptera; family Delphacidae; genus Nilaparvata; species Nilaparvata lugens. The sequence goes on along the minus strand of NC_052517.1, from coordinate 7,877,144 downwards.
AACCGTTCATTTATTTGACAGGTGACGTCATCTATACGAATTTCTAACTTTTTGATAACTGCAGATTGAGTATCTATTTTTGTATCTATTATATTTCTCACTTCCTCCCTGAAGCTAGAAAATTTTTCATCCATAGTTTTGATACCTTCCTGTAAGATTTTAGTATTTTCCTCCGCTTTATCCTGGATGGCTTTAGTGTTTTCATTGATATCTTCTTGTATTTTTTTAGTCACTCCCTCCAAGGCTTGGCTGAGCAAGAGTTTAAATTCATTTATAGAATCGTTTGCTATGAAGTTTGTAGTATATCCGACTGAAGAATTTAATGTGATGTTGCCTTTTCCTAGATTGGTGGTTGCGGATGGCGGTTGATTGGCGATATCGGATGGCGATTGGGTGGCGGCACTCTCCGTTCCCTCGGCGGCGCTTGGGGCGATCTGCGAAGACGCCGGTACCGGGTTGGACGCCCTCACTCCCTCATCCGGACTCTCATCGGAATTAATCGCATCGACGACGTTATCAATCTTCGTAGAAGACAATTGGGCTAAGTTTTGCGGGTCGAAATGATGGAGCATATGCTGCCTCCCTCTCTCTCTCGTGGGGTCTCCGCTGCATCGTCCTGGGGCTGTTGATTTGCCGGTGTCATGGCTACATAGTTTGGGAATGTTCGCTGAAGTAGGAAATTTGCGAGTTAGCCGGCGACTGGTTCATGGTGACGTTATTATGAAATACTTCGAGTAAATAGCCAAGTGTGTTGCCAAGTCTCAGGAATATTAAAATGGATTCAGTGATAGTGCCTATTCTGGATAAAATTGTGTGGTGTTAAAAATTTCAAGTGTCATGTACATATATTACAAAAAGACCTTCGAGTGCTACAGGTACGCTTATCAACATAGACAGATATGGCTTACAAATTACACTAATATAGTTCTTAAAATTTTAATTAGGGTCTTATCCTCCTGAATAACGATAGTATTATAATGCCTCAAATAACCTATAACCCTGGTCAGCATACAATGTCTAGATTCAAAGATCAAAATCAAAATTTTTACTATAACTTTTATGGAAATTTCCATCCAATTTTCTCTATTATGAGAATTATGTTATCAAACTCGTGTGATACAGTTTGTCTGTATTTATGCAGCTTGAAGAATTTTAATTTGAAGAGCAACTCAATTATTTTAGCCAGAACTTATAATAGATTATCAGATATATCTTGTCGAAACAACTTCAGATTATGTTTCTTGCAGCTTTCAGTTTTATCAATAATTTCATTAATCATTGATAGTAAGATTGAGTAGGTAAGCTTTTCATCATGCTCCACTGGTTGGGTGCCATTGTGTGAAGTTGTGCTCCTGGGGGGGTTATCTCTTATGATAGAGTCCCACGTTATGAAGCTATTGTGAGAAGTTGTGGATTGCAATTCCTTCACAGATAATACGATGTTTCTGGTATTTGTAAGAGCAGTCTCTAAATTCCCTCTTTTGCGAATAAATTCACAAAAAATTAAGGCCTTCCGGCTCGCAAAATTACTGGGTTCAAACCTCAGCTCTAGCTCAGTGGTAGGAACATGAATTTTATAAATACAAATAATCACCATAAGGTTCAGTGATCGGTAATTGGTAATTCTTACCGCTGCTTCAATGAAGTTCTTGAAGAATACCAGTAAGGAAACTAAAAGAATATTTGATGACTGATTATCAGTAACCATGTACCACTAGAGAATAATCAGGATCAACTATAGTTGTTTCTAGTTGATTCTTAAAACGCTCGTCGTGAATACAAGTATTCACCAATATACCCTTTCAAAATTCCTTAGAACTTACAACGCCAGTTCTTGAAGCTCTCTGGATCCTTATATGATATAACTGGAACCTTATTAATATAATTTCTTAATATATTGTTCTGGCTGATGAAATGAATATCATCAAAGGATAATAAATATTGAGTGCCTGAATAAGGTTAATATTACTTGATTCAATAATTTTAAATGCTGCTAAATGTTTGTTGGTACCAAAACAGCTCAAACTATATAACACGAGATGAACTAGGATAAAATAAATTTCTACGATTTGTATGCTGACATAAAACACAAAATATATTCCCACAAAAAGATGTGCATAAGATATTCGATAAAACTATAATTCACTTAAATAATCTACTTTTAAAATCTGAATAATTATCACAGGCTTTGCTAATATTCACAATAATGAATTTCAAATTCATAAATATATTATATTTAATACTGGTACTTAGACTTCCAATCAATACAAAATTCTACCAATAAAAACCTGTTCGGTCTATAAGTTTGATATGATATACTTGGTTCAATTACAAAATTAATATCTAATAAATTAATATTCAAACATGAGATCTCAGGGCTTTTAATATGAATTCGGGCTGTGCATGGAAGTAAGCTTCCTACATATAATAAATAAATTTATAAAATGTTCTTGTGAACTATGTGATATTGTTCAACACGTGGTGACTCTTAATTTTAATTCAAATTAATAGGAATAGCGCTTTTTTATTAATTATTACCCCACTGAACGTAGAAAAATGAGCTCATTTGGTTTGACTTATCACTCACTGACTGAAGTTCTAGATGTCCTCGTGGATTGAATTAATTATTTCCAATAATTAATTAGGTAGGCTCCTTTTCGTCACTGCTGGGCTAACGCGTGATCCAGATTTTTATAAGTTTCTTTCGAATTAAAGCTATTTTTATGGGAATCTTTACAATTACGAACTCCTTGACAGCACTGAGTTCACAAACAATTAACATTCAACAAACATACATTACATTTAAAAAGGGTTTGGCTTAATAATTCATTAAAATTTTTTAAAAGGAAGAAGAAAAGACCCTAAACTCCATGTGCATCCTCTCGGTTGGGATCTTAAGCCAGAAGAAGGAGGTTTTTAGAAAAACTTTGCCTCTTCCTAGAATAATTCTGTAAGCTACTCTCTGATTGGCCTTCAATTTAATAGACTCAATACAATTGGTTGCCTTGGGAATCAGGGCTTCCTCGGCTTTACAATAGAAAAAATTAAATAAAAGAAGTTTTTATACAAATATATGGAGTGTTTATCTTAAATTGAATTCATAAATAAATCGTAACATACGATTTTAATAGATAATACATTTAGTTTTTATATGAGTTTTGTATACTCTTGATTTATCATGCTTTTTTAGATTATAACAAATATTTATACAGAAATAATAGTTATTTGTATTTCTACACATCGACTTCCTTTAGTATACATAATATATCTTTTATGAGTGAATTTTATATGATTCAACCGGTCATATGGGTTGATCGAATAATCAGCTGATTCGTTCAGTATTGGTTCTAATAATTATCGATTTATCCAAGATCGACTAATTCTTTTCAAAAGGTAAACAAGTAACTCTAACCTCAATGTTCATGCATTTTATTTTTCTTTTTTTTTTTTTTTTTTTTTTAATCCGCCAATAGTAATTATGCCGCTTTATAATTTTTTGATCTTACCAATGGGTTCTCATAATTATTAAATCACAATAATACATGTTTTCTTATCGTTGTTGATAATGCTATTACTCCTAACCGCTAATAATACTTGATTTGAGTTGATTTACTCTTTAGATAGGTCTAACCTTCTTTCCAATTTTATAGTTCTATTACATTT
>NC_052517.1:7840535-7873381 GCF_014356525.2 Nilaparvata lugens | reverse complement strand
TTGAATTATTATTGTAATTAAAGGAATTATATTCTACTGCCTGCCACTGACGTCACGTCTACGTCACAATCGTTCTACCAATGGCAAATTTTCATGCAAATTATTACATCGAGATTCTCAGAAGAAAGGTCTAGCCAAGAAGCTGAGAGAAAAGACAGCACTTCCCTTTTGAAATCCTCACCATTCAGATCTCTTTTTATAGTTACCAAGACCTATTTGTGAAAATTTCTTGTTCGATTTTTATATGTTCTATTTGTGAGCCGATATTTTAGGCCAATCTGTTTGTTATTTGTAAATTTATTTTCATCAATCGATAAATTTAAAAAGTTTAAAGTAAATTATCCCTTAATTAATTCGGTGAAGGAGATATTTAAATTAAAATTCCACACGTGCTGAAACTGAAGCCTGGACCCCTGCCGATCAAACGATTTTTGATCTAAAGAAGAAAAACCACGACCACCAAGGGTTTCACGTGAGTTATAAGTTTTAAAAGGGGCCCCAATCTACGCTTCGAAAATATTTCAGTGCAAAAAGATATAAAATTTCTTCGTTAAATTTTTGGCCACGCCGACAAGCGCTTTTAGTTATTAAGAGCCTAGAATTTATTCTATGAATTTATAAGAACTTGTAGTTGATTAGCTATCCTCCGCTGCCAGAACCACGACCCCGAGCAATTTTAAAATATTTTATAATTCTTTTTCACTATTTTTTCAAAACTGTTAAATTTTATCAATTGTAAAATTCTGTCGAATCACGCATGGTATCATGCAAGCACAAGAAAATTTTTAACTATTCTGTTAATGCTAAATTATTATCAACCTGTAAATCAAATTCTGAATCTGCACTGTATGATATATATTTTATTATAATATATTTCAGTTTTGTTAATTCGCTTTCTGAGTTCGATTATTCTTAAGCCTGTCAATTATTGTGTCTGATACGTTCTATATCATCAAGAACCGATCGAATACGATCATTGGAATAATTGAATTAAGCTGGATATTGGAACAGGTCTAAGTGGATGTAGTGAGTGGGGTCAGATCGAGATATTTATTCTTTGTCCTTACCTGCTCATATATCAGCTTTTATCTGTTACCAACCTCGACTTAGGAGCGAAACATCAATTGTACAGCAGATGCAGCCAGAGATCATATAAATTCCTACAATAGAGCTTAAAACCCGACAAGACTCTGTTCTCGAAGTATATTCTGAACGATATTTGGTCCAAATACCGTATTTTAATCCTTCAGAACTTATTAGAGACGCAGTCCCGTAAATTATCTACATCGGGATTTTTGCTCGACCTGTATGATTTTGTATGCTCATCCTTCACAGGTAATAACTTTAAGGTATCCGTATTCAGTGTTTAGCGATCGCTACACTGCTTATAAAAATTTCATCACTATACAATTTGTCATTAGAAGAATCAAGGGTGAGCGAGCGTTTAGGCCTCCCGCGATTCCGACAATTGTATTGAGTCTTGTAGTGAATCAATCAGTCTGGTGTGCACTCAGCGTCCACACACGCAATTGCAAAATTTATAGCCGCTACACCATTGACTCAGTACAAGATTCACCATACATACGTGAGGCATTTAAATACAGCATTACATCACCCTACGTGTATTGTCCTATCCTTGGAGGTGAGAGTGACTCCCCCAGGAAGAGCTTCACATAGTAAATTCAATTACAAATCAATTGACAACTCATTTTACAAGATTGAAAGAATATTAAGAGAGATATGGCAGCTTTGGTGATAGTGAACTACCTTTAGAGTATTATGTGACGATTTATTATTGTTTGAAATAATCTAAAATCGCTTACTAACAGCATGCAAAGCAAATGGAGATTGTTGCGTTATTGAGGCAGACTTCAGCAGCATGCCTTGGTGCGTGCACTGCAGCAAACTTTCATCGGTGACGGGTGGAAGTCTACGCAACTATACTATGTCCAAACAGGCATGAGCTCTGAAGGATTAGCCGACCATCCTACTACTCACACACACAAGCGCAGTTTTCTTTTGTGTATGTGAGTAAAGGGACGGTCTGTCTACCTGTTTACTACATAGTATACATAGTATATCAATTACGCAGGTAGGCCGGACGTGTGTGCCTGCGCGTGGGGGAGCAAGGGTCGGCTTAATCTTTCAGGGCTCATGGCAGTTTGGACAGACTATAGGTGTCTATCCGTCCATTGCATTCTTGTCACCTTAGCATTTTTACCACGCTGTCACCTATCACAAAAGCTACCATATCTTACCCAAAACTCGTTAAATTTGAAACGGCCGCCATTTTGTTTTATGAACTTGATACACTCTGTTCATATATGTGATGAAATAGTCAACAGACTCACAATGGAAAATCTAATAACTGTTAACTCACATCATTTTGAAGAAACGATCAACAGAGGATTTTGATGCTTTGTTGTTGTTGCAGATAGTCAAGGCTAGCTGTTCATATTTGAAGTTAGTATAGCTGGTAGTCACAAGCGAGGTGATAACTTGAGAATACTTCGTATTGTATATTGCAAGAAAACTCAATAATGAACCGACTAATGCTGCAACTACAGCCAATTTCCAGAATAATCTGAAATAGAATCTAAACTATACCTATATAAAGGCCTCTTCTAAACAATAATAGACATCTCCATATAGCTAAAATTTATATCACACTATTATAAAGAATCAGAATAGAATGATTTTCTCATAACAATTACACAATATCTAAATTTTTCTATAGGCATACATAAATGTAATTTCATAATCTAGTATAAATTTGGCTAATTGGGATAACTTATATATTTTTGACCTGGAACTACTGAAGTTGGATTGCAAGATCAGTTTTTTACAAAAACTTATCAATATCCGTTTCTTTTATTTAAATGACTGGAAAAAATTGTTATTCCTGGAACTAATAAACTATCTGAAAAGTTTTTCAATGTGAAATAAATAAGTTGAAAATTGATTAAATATTATCAACAATGAAACATTTAGCCTATAGTATTACTAGTAGCAGTTCTGCGAACAGTAGACCTCGCTCATGAATACAACTTTCAATTCAATGAGAAGGGCCAGTACAATAAGTACGGTAAGTGTATTGTGAAGATTTAGCCATATCATCTATTATTTTCTCCATTGAAAGTGCTAGAGACACTGTTTGAAGGGACACTGAACTTATCAAGGAGGTACCTTTATATCAAATACATACAAATTTCACCTTTAAAATGAAAAAGACTAAGAAATTGTCAAAAAACCACAGATTCATTGATACTTAGAAAGACCAGTTTCGGTCTTTATCAGAGATTGACAATGGTGTAATCACCGAAACCGGTCTTTCTAAGTATCAATAAATCTGTGGTTTTTTGACAATTTCTTAATGTTTTGCATTTAATATGAATAATTACCGCAATATCAACTTCTCAACTACACAAATAGAAAAACAAAATTAACCTTTATAACTTTACATACAGATTTTACCTTTATACCTTTACATACAAATTTTTTCTACAACTGCTGTACATTGGACTCCAATACAATAAAGATTTATTTTAAATAATTTGTAAAACAATTTAATAATATAATAAGATGATTCAATTTGATTATTCTATCTAATCATAATAATTATTTTATAATGATATATTATTAGAATAAGATAAAAACAATTAGTATCATCTGCAAAAAAACTTTGGTGAGAACGAAATTTGAACCTCGGTCAAACAGTGTGAGAAGCCACGGTCTAACCGACTCAGCCACCAGGTGCTCGTAACAATTGATGCGAAAAAGTATGAACTTGAATTGCTGTATCTTCAAAGACACATCCTTTCTGGATAGAGGTTAGTCTACGGTTTTTTTAATTACAAAAAACCAGAGGTCTTATCAGAAATCGTTACACATACGTTTCTGCGCCTTGTTTCAAAGAACTTGCATACCAAATTTCATCCAAATCGGACAATAACTGCGACTGTAACTGCGGTACAAACAAACAGAAAATTCTGATCGAGTCGAAACTAAGACCTCAGCTTCGCTTCGGTCAATAAAGAATGAAGAGATACAGTAGGTAAAGATTTTTCTGCGAAATGGATGAGTTGACACTGACTGACCAAATGAGTTACCTAGTACCGGTACGGTAGTTGTTGGCTGGCTTAGTTCCATGATTCATGATCATGAGTAGGCCCATATTATTAGCAATAGACTGTTATTTATATCAGGTTTTGGTGAGTAAAAAATATATTGAAAACTGAGGTGCACATTACACCAATATTTTGTCACTCAGATATATATATATATAGCCTACAGCCATCTCTTCAGAGAAAAGAAATAATATTGCATCATGAATACGGTATGGATTATACATAGACTTTGACATCATGAAAATAACGAAGAAAAACGTTTTGAATAATATAGTGGTGATCTGTTACCTTTCAATGAGTGCTCTCCGAGGCTCAACAGTATATTGCATTCCATGTAAAGATGTTGCCGAGCAAAACTCAATTGCAACTTTTTTTAAAACGCCAAAAATCTTCATCACCAAAGATAGCTGCTGTTGTACAGTGAATTCACAGTAGCCTACTTCTACTTCTAAAAGAAAAACATAGATTAGACAGTAGGCCTATAATTGGTTTTGCTGGCAATTGATTCTCACTTAGTGGCAAATTATACAGTATAGGGTGCGGGTGAAGTCTGATTACGGCTTGATATAGTATTATTTAATTTATTATAAGGACATCAAAATTCCATTAAATAATTAATTTTAAGAACTACCGTATATCACCACATTGTATTTCTATGATTATTTCTACATTATTATTTTTTTCAAATTCAAAAATAATAGTGTTGCTATTAAAGTAACAATATACATCAATAATAGTGTTGCTATTAAAGTTTAAAACAATACATCAATTTCCAAAGGGTACCTATTTCATAAAACCCTTCCACTTTATGGATATGATGCATTATGTAGGGTTTCCATCGAGAGTTTAAAGTTATTGACTAGTGTTGACAAAGTTAGTGTTTTGGGTCAATAAATTGAAATTCATGTACCGGTAAATACTGACAAAAATCACTACTTCACGCATGATTGGAGTAGTTGCAACAAGTTAAGAAGTTCAATTCATCTCTCTTCATTCAGTTGTGACTTTCCAAAAAGCTTGAAACATTATACTGGAAAATTGCTCTATAATTTTGTTGAAAATATGATGTTTTCTTGGTATACAGTGACCCTATTATATTATTATTGTATTGACCAAGACCGACAATAATTCAAAAAGCCCAGTTCTTCCAAATAGGAATCTTCAATATTATTTTCATTGCTGATTACAGGTGAGTATATAGTATACCGTATTGAAGCCTGATTCTGAGATGCAACACTTATCAAACTGACCATACAGTACATAGGCCTAGATCCAGGCATCGATATTGATAATTCTATGTACTTTTATTTGCATGAATACTGAATAGGCTACATTTACAATTGGAGATAATGAGTACGGTACGTATTTGAATTACATCGAAGAATTTCAATAAATATGGAGGTGTATTGTCAATAATCTATACACTATACAGCATAGATCTTGAATTAAAAAGCTTGATAAATAGCAAAATAGCATTTTTAAAGAGTGTGATAGCAGGTTTTGCGACTTGATATAGCCTACACACTGGAACCTCGATCTATAAGAGTACCGTACATCCCGTTATAGTGCATTTTTATGCAGTCTCTTGACAAGAATAGTGTATAGAAGGTTGCCTTGATCCCATAAGACGCGTGGAGAACGCAGCCGGCTATGGTGTGACGTCATGCTGCGACCTCTCGGTCCGGCTTAACACGTATTCAAACGTAAAAATGCCTAACTTTGAGCCCTTATAGCAAATTAACCATCAACACTACATAGAAGTGAATGACATCAAAATGTTCAGAATTTTATCCTCTTTGAAACAATGTCAAAGCAAATTATCAGTAAAAATCCTATAATGTTACTAGCGAGTCTAAAACAAATCGTTTGAGTAGCCTACATGATTCAATTCAATAAATACTATTTCAAACGAGTTTTTTGTACTTTCTCTTACTTTTTCTCGCGTCGTTGTAGTTCTTCCTTTTATTTAGATTATCATTAAGAAATTTCTTCCTCATGAAGGTCCTTTGTTTATGGAAAGATCTAACAACTTCTTTAGGAATTTCAGGATATTTCTCTGATGATATTAACGTAATTTTATCAACAACAACAATGCGAATCCATCAACGGTTTCCTAACATTATCACAAAAATAACCAATCTAAATCTGCCCTAAGAATGTATTAACATCATTAAACCATTATATAGATTTCTATTTATCCTAATTATGAACAAAAAATTACAACTTTCAATGCTGTTATTTCATCAAGAAATAAGAGTGCATTTCACTACCATACTCTAAGGTACGGTAGTTGAAACATTTTATGAGAAACTAACAATGGTATTCAAATTTATAGTTAGTAAAAGAATACTGAATTATAATAAATTAAGCTCTATTCTTGCTTTACACAAGTGCTCTTTGCAATGGTTTTTGCCATGAAAATTGAGTATCCATGGACACATTGAAATCAAAAATAAAAAATTAGATTCTGCTTTAAATAATTTATGGAAAAAGTGGGTTTTCAGGACCCAGGTTCACGACGAACACCAGAGAAATTTAGGGTCACGACTAGAAGGTTAAAGAAATAAACTTATTAATAAGTTTAACAACTGCACACCTTTCTCCTGGCATTCTCTCTCTTAGGTTAACAGCCGTAGGGCTGGTTGGCAGCAGCTCTCCATGCTTTTCTGTCGTCCGCTTTCCGCTTCAGCTCGTAGTATGATCCACATCTCATATCCCGTAGCAATTGTTTCATATACTCCAGCCTAGGTCTTCCTCTCATATTCCTTCCCTCAACCATTCCCTTCATTATCCTTGTCAGTAGAGTGTCATGTCTGATGATGTGGCCAATCAGCTGTGCTCTTCTTTGCTTGATCCACTTCAAGAAGTTCCGGCTCTCTCCCACTCTTTCAAAAACTTGCTCATTTGTAATCATATCTCTCCAACTGATCTTCATCATTCTTCTGTAGCACCATGCCTCGAATGCAGCCAATCTTCTTTCCTCTCTCACCCCCATTGTCCACGCCTCACTTCCATATGTTGCAGTACTCCATACATACGTTTTCAACATGTTTTTTCTTACGTCGAGACTTATGTTTTTTGAGGTGAATAGATTTTTCTTCTTATTGAAGGCAATCCTAGCCTGGGCAATTCTGCTGGCAATGTCCTTGCAGCTTCTTCCATCACTTGTGATTTTGCTACCCAGGTAATTGAACTCCTTCACTTCATTTACTACCTCATTCCTTAGCTTTACTGCTGAGCTGTTCTCTCCTGTCCTGCAACATATTAGCACTTTGGTCTTTCGGATGTTTATTTTCAATCTAAACTCTTCCTCCATTATTCTGTCCATTTCATTCAGTGTTTTCTGTAGTTCCTCTTCACTTTCTGCCATTACTGCTATATCATCCGCAAAACGAAGCAGAACTCACTTGTTAATCAGAATGTACATTAGGCCTACTTCATTAAGTGGCATGATTAATATTAATAACAGTCATCAATAAAAAATACTAACAATCGTCAATAGTTATTTGTGCAACTAGTGCGCAAAGTGACAGTTTGCTGCACCGAAAGAAACGTTTACGCCTGAGCCGTAGGCGAGGGCGGAATGGTTTGTTGAGTGCAGCAGAGGAACTTTGTGCACGTATTTCACATTAAGTTTTTCCTACAGTTACCATTGAATATGAAAAGTGGGTAATTATGGGTAAAATTGCCTGAAATCCATCAATGTTTTTCTGTGTAATTTTATTATTGATAAAAACCTTAATTTATTGTCAAATTGAATAAAAATGTTGTCCTTGGTTATAATATCTATACTAATAATTAGCGCGTTGTGCTTGGTTGCACCTCTGCTCACTATAGCAGCCACAGCAGTCACTGTTACCAACTTCATTTTGATTTTGCTGCACTGTTGCTCCATATAACCTAATAAGTATTTTGTGTTGCCATGTTGAAAATCTGGAGTGCAGAAAATTTTTTCCCGCACTAGAGCGGAAAAGTTATTCTTTGCGTTCTGTAATCAGTGCAGCAATGGCCACTTTTCAATGTAACTGTAGGAATAATAATAATACTGCATTGAGTTGAAACAAAAACACTAGGTAGGCCTACGGTATAAAAGAGCTATGTGTTGGCATTACGCTTTCCAGTAGACAACTGACATAATCTTATTGGTAGCCAGACAGTTCAACGATCTAAATTAGCTTGTAATATTATGATCAGTCTAATGAATTCCCTAAATTATTCTAGGTATTTGTCAATGAGTATAGTCCTGAACAAATAGTCATCATTATACAGAATAATGCTTTGCGACTACTCAGCATTCCGGGCGCTGATACTATTTACTTTCACAAACGATTGTCAAGTAAAAAACAATCATTTCTGAATATAATTGGATGACAAGCTAAAAATTATATTTGTTTTCTTTATTTTGTCATATTATTGTTCAAAATAAGTCCAAAACAAATAAGTTACCACCCTTTTCACTGATGAATTGGTTCTACGGATTGAATAATATACCTAGTAATAGATTCAAGTATTTTCTGGAAATTAATTAATGTTTTCAAATTACAAATTGATGTGAAGCTATTTTCTTTCTGATTTGAATCGCATATTCATATTTTTCATCAATACAGCGGTTTTCATGTGAGGAATTGATATTTGACGCGATGTTTTGTATGTAATTCTTAAAGGAAGCCGGCGTTTGCCGAGAGGTCGCAGTCTGACGTAGGCTCATGCCATCTCATGCGCGTAGGTAAACGCGATCGAGGCAACTTGCTATATACCATCCTTGGTCCCTTGATACGTTCATGAAAAGCATTCAACCTCGATATAGTACCGTGTAGAACCCGATTTAGTACATACCTGGTATAATAGAGCTTTTTTTTGAGCGGTCCCTTGAGATGTTCTATAAATCGATATAATATCAAGAGGAATATATCATTTGATAATCTATATATATAAAAGCGAAATGGCACTCACTCACTGACTGACTGACTGACTCACTCACTCACTCACTCGCATAACTAAAAATCTACCGGACCAAAAACGTTCAAATTTGGTAGGTATGTTCAGTTGGCCCTTTAGAGGCGCACTAAGAAATCTTTTGGCAATATTTTAACTCTAAGGGTTGTTTTTAAGGGTTTAAAGTTTGTCTTTTAGCATGTATATTCTTCTTCTCCCAATCTCTTAATCATAATTGAAATTTCCATATCATATGTTACTATAGAACTATAATCTAGATAGAGTACCTCTTCGAAACAGTTATTAACTGGCAACTAAATTAATAATTTTGTCAGGTTGGCATTAAGTTGAGTTGACTTTGTTAGGTTGGCACAAAGTTGAAGATTGAAATGCATTTATCGCGGAAAAATTGATTGGGCACTGCTACTTTAATCCTGGGAATATTATATTACTAGCCGTCAGGCTCGCTTCGCTCGCCATATCCGTTTAGCCAGACGTTTAGTCTGGACCCCCGACTGGATTGCTCTAACATATGATAAAAATGCTCAAATGAAAAATGCAGGCGAGCGAAGCGAGCCTGACGGCTAGTAATTAATAAAACTAAATCTTAATGTGTTAATATGAAAGAATTCCGCATAAGAACATGATGACATCAGAGAAACCATGTAGGCCTATGCACAAATTGATGAACGCTCTCCTACAAAATCTTTATGCAAGTGGGAATCGAACCCAGCATCTATGAAATGCCACGCGGCAGTCATCATATCCTATGATTGAGTACCTTTTTACTTTCCTTGCCCTATTACTATAGGTAAGGAAAGTATTGCTTTCCAAAAAAAATTAAGGTACCCTAATTTCATGTTTTCTATACGTTTCAAGGTCCCCTGAGTCCAAAAAAATGATTTTTGGGTGTTGGTCTGTGTGTGTGTATATGTGTGTATGTCTGTGAACACGATAACTCCATTCCTAATTAACCGATTGACTTGAAATTTTAAACTTAAGGTCCTTATACCATGAGGATCCGACAATAAGAAATTCAATAAAATCCAATTCAAGATGGCGGAAAAAATGGCGGATAATTACTAAAAAACCATGTTTTTCACGTTTTTCTCGAAAACGGCTCTAACGATTTTCTTCAAATTTATACCATGGATAGCTATTTATAAGCCCTATCAACTGACATGAGTCTCATTTCTGGGAAAATTTCAGGAACGCCGTAATATTCTTGAGAAAAATGGCGGATAATGACTAAAAATCCATGTTTATCACGGTTTTCCCGAAAACGGCTCTAACGATTTCCTTCAAATCTATACCATGGATAGCTATTTATAAGCCCTATCAACTGGCATGAGTCTCATTTCTGGGAAAATTTCAGGAGCTCCGTAATATTCTTGAGAAAAATGGCGGATAATGACTAAAAATCCATGTTTTTCACCGTTTTCTCGAAAACGGCTCTAACGATTTTCTTCAAATTCATACCATGAATAGATAGATATTCATAAGCACTATCAACTGGCATGAGTCTCATTTCTGGGAAAATTCCATGAGCTCCGTAATATTCTTGAGAAAAATGGCGGATAATGACTAAAAAACCATGTTTTTCACGGTTTTCTCTAAAACGGCTTTAACGATTTTCTTCAAATTTAAACCATGGATAGCTATTCATAAGCCCTATCAAATGACATGAGTTTTTTCCTGGGAAAATTGCAGGAGCTCCGTAATATTCTCGAGAAAAATGACGGATAATTACTAAAAAACCATGTTTTTCATTATTTTCTCAAAAATAACTTGACCGATTTTTTTCAAATTCATACCCTGTATAGTTATTTATCAGCTCTATCAACTGGCATGAGTCTCCTTTCTGGGAAACCAATGGGGGGTCCACCCCATCCTTGAGAAATGGACTTAGTAACCTCCTTCTCGTGCATGAGGTAGGTAGGTAGCGCAGCTCATAAAAAGAACACATAGTCGAGATATTTCATCTGTAGAACAGCTGTTTTGACGACTTTGAAAAAATGGCGACTAAAAAAATCATCGAATTTCACAATATTATTCACACAAAGAAAAAGTACTTTGAAAACAATTTTATATACACATATACAGAAGTCTGATCGCAGTTTCAAATATGAGCAAGGAAAGTTGTGTGAGTGCGCCACACCAGATTTTTATTCAAGCGGCCATCCACGCAGCGACCGTTTACAAAAGTATTTCCACGTGGCGACCGTATACCTCATTTATATTCCGGCTATATTAATTTTAAGAAGTACCTAATATAAGAGGAGGAGGAAACGCTTTATCAACGGGAAGTCGCTTATATAGACTAACCGGTTTCATGTATGGATGCAATACAAAGATTGAATTAATTAATAAGTTTTGATCATATTTTATTGTACAATATGTAGCCTACATTATACATGATTATTTACATTATTGATAACATATTTTTCCCATGAATCACCAAATTTGTGTAAATTATTTTTATTCATTACTTTGATTCAAGGTCTATATAGAATGAAGTCAGGATCAGGAGACCAATGCTACCGGTAATTTTAGCCACATTTATTATAAAATCGGGCGTTTTAATTATACTATATTTTATGATATTAGAATAGGCTTTTCTAGCAGGCTTATAAAATAGAATAGGCTTTTAAAATTATAGCAGACTATCTTTCTTATACTAGCTCCTTCGCTAGTCATTAGCTCATCGCTTAACAGAGCGAGTAAACAAATGTCAACATGGCCGCGTGTTCAGACCTCTTTCTATAGACCTTGCTCTAATTAATGTAAATTAATCCACTCAAACAAATTCAGATGAATTTGAACTGTACAAAGCTGCATTAATCTATCTGGATGCTATAGAATACATCATGAATGAGTGAAGAATAATAGTATTTAATTGTTCTAGAATGGCCAACCAATTAGAAGTCAATAAAATTATAGCCTATTATGAATTTGAAAGAATCAAATCAATTTTAAATTACAGTGGGCTTTTAGTTTTAACTCTCATTAGTCTCATATCTCATCCCCACGCAAAAGCCTGGAGCTCATGTGGACATCACCCTCAGCAAAAAATTTGAATTCATTATAAATTGTAGGCCTGCCGTACCTATACTTACGGTATCAAGCGGATTACTGGTTATCACAAGGATCAATGAGCGATTCTTGAGAGAAACATGAGCTTTTCAACATTACTGCCTATTTAAATTTTCCTTCAAATATTTGAATTTGAAAAGGGCTCGAAATATTCAATTTAAAACTGACACTATCTCAAAATGGAAGATATTATCATTCAGAAATTCATAGTTCAAGTTTGACAAGGGAATAGTTTATTATACACAGCTCTAAATGTTACCCTCAAAAAATAGCGTTCGCAATGAAAGAAGTTATTAAGGATTTGTTATATCGTTATTCATAACTAAGCGCAGAATTTCAAATAAGTTACAACCTAGGCCTCCTCATTCAGGAAGTATGAAAAGAGAATTCGATCAAGATAATGCCCAACTCCAACACTTTTTGACATGTTATGAAAAAGATTGTAAATGAGATAAGCTCTGACTTGAAAGGCTGGATTACATATTTCTACATTAATGGGGATGAGATTTCTATGAACTTAGGAATAAGGTATTAATATTCAGACTCATCAAGATTTTCTAATAGATATCAATATCTCTACAATTTCACAAAAATATAATATTTATCCCAACAGCAGATTACAAGCACCGTTGAATTGAAACAGAATTCAATGTGGAAACTTCTAACAATGGAAATAAATAATTGATTCCAAAAAATATTACAAAATTATCTTCGATGATGATTTCAAGTATAGGGACGTACGTACACCACAAAAATCTACGAATGTCCAAGTTGTGGAATTAACGATTACTTATATTGTCAGACAACTCATTTTAATGAGCAGATTTTTTACTATAGGCTACATTAAAAAATTAAATTAAAGAAATTAAAAAAAAACACGTTGATGGACTTGACATGAATGTTTCTTCACCTTATTCATGAAAATGGAAATCGTTGGAGAACACTTTTTGGATTCAAGTCTTTACGATACGATTCTCTAATTTGTAGTCGAATTATTAATTTAAAGGAAAAATATAAGTTACAGTTGGAGAAGATTGGACTACAACGTCTTCCGGTAAATCTAAAAAAGGACTTCCAATTTATCAAACTTCTAATTGAATAGTCATTGAACGTAAGTGAGGAACTGTGTTTCAACAAGTAGACTGATAATTCAATGTAATGTGAATGCAGAGAAAGTGTTATGATTATTTGAACACTCGGAAATTCCATTTGATAAGCTACAAAAAACCAAAAGACAGCCACGTAATCAGGGATGTAAATTTTATAATCTTCTGCCAAAAAATATCAAAGAGAAAGAAAAGCCATTCATTTTCAGAAGAACTATGAAAGACTATCTCCTGAACAGTCCACTGTACTGTTATATGAGTTCCCAAAGAAGCCTGTTTAAGAATAAGAGAGAGTCCTAATTAAGAATAACTCTCTTAAGAATAAGAGAAGGAACTAAGACGTGTCCTCGTCATGATGATGTAGGTGGCATTTGAATTGAAATGTATTAATTTTCAAAGAGAAACCTTCTAGAAAAGCTAATAAGGGAGAATCCTATTTATTTCATCATTCAGAATTACACAACTTACAGAAAAGTACAACAGGCTTTTAAACCCAAAACGGTTCAAATCATAATTTATACAACAGTCAAATGTTTAGTGAGGGAGCTTGAAAAATGGAATGAATAGAAATGAGAATTGAAACATGAAAAAATAATTACCTTTAATTCAATTACACAAGCAAGATTGAATTATGCTTTTGAAAATTAGATGTATTTGGAAAATATTTAATTTTGAAAAAATTCAAATATTCATTTGGAAAATGATCAGTATGGAGAAACAGTTCAGCTCCAGTACCTCACTTTAGCATATCATTTTAATGTCGCCTACCCTTTCTTTCTCGTTGATGATGACCACCATATGATGGTAACGACCACCACCATGCTGATTATGTCTTTGATCAGACCTCGGCGGTCTTTCGTCCCTATAAGATGATGCATCACATGTCTATTTCTAGCCTGATGATGATCAACACCTCGCCGCCTGTGATCAGGCATCATCGACAAATCAGATTGCTGATAATAGTTTGGCTGATTGATCATTGTGCGGAAAGATGGAATGGATTGCTGAAGTTGTGGCCCCATCTGTAAAACTGTTCAAAGTTAGGCGGCGCAAAAACCTCTCTGTCCATCATCAGTCTGTCGTCGACTAAGTTCATCTTCCAGAAAGGATTTGTGTGATTTGTCACTGAATGAAAATAATAGTGGACTGTAAGACATGCTTTGTAAATAAAAAATGTTAAGATGTATGATTGTATATTTATTGTACTACTGCACAAATCAACATGCCAAAAATGAATGATAATTTATAATAAAACTGGTAGCTGGGAAAGACGCCAAATAAAAGTAAGGTTTAAGTAAAACAGTTCAATAGAATATTGTATACTTTGAGAAACGTGACATATGGTCTTAGATTTAGGAAATGCCACACAGGGCAGTTGACTGACGAGATACGAATAATGACTCAATAGTCAGGAGTACAAAACAATAAAATGACATAATAAAAAAATGAGAAATCAGGTTGAAAATATGATAAATTGACTCAATAATCATGAGTACAAAAAAACAATAAAAAATACATAGTGAAAAATTGAGATTGTCAGTTGATAAATGCTGACTTGATAACAGGAAAATTTAATTTAGGTACAAGACCAAATCCTAGTGAAATTGATGAACATTACAAACCATGAGCAAGTATGAAATACTGAAAATGTAAAACTGAAAAACTTATATATTATAATAGAAAACAACATTATGAATAAAGTGCCTACAGCAATAAATTCTGGGACTTGAATGTTATAATTTTAGCATTGAGATCGTTCGTCATTCAAGTAAAAAACAATTTGTGACTAATGAACAAGTACAAAACTACTATATGTAATGCTCCGTAATGAGTTAATGAATAAATTCAAAGAGAAAATAAACTTTCAAATGGCAATAAGTAAAATAGAAAAAAAATCAGGTCAATGAGTAATCGCAAAAAATACAAAAGGTAAAATAGTTGACAATAAAGAACAATTAAATATAAATACTAAAGGTAACAAAAAAACGAATGCTTTCAGGACATATTAAACCTTTGTAGTTCTGGATAGGTTTTATTAGATACACTAAATAATCATGAGTTGAACGTCAATTGAAAAGCATATATTCAATGTAATTAATAATTTTAAAGACAATATAAAATAGGTAGTACAGTGAAATGAAACAGACACTGTATTCAAGAACGTAATTGACAATGGCCTAGACTAAATTAATGCTTGATATAATAAGTCAATATGAATAATAAGTCAACAAAAAATTAATTGGAAGTTGATCGATATTTAAAAGTCAATATAAAAAATGTAAAGTAAAAATACTTGCAATACTTCCAAAAATATTGTAAAAAGTTGTGTCTACAAATGGGAATCGCGACTTTAGAATAAATAATTCCAAGTAAACCTGAAAAGGTCAAATAATAATTAAACAACAAGGCAATTGAACAAATAATGAAAAATGCTGATAATGATTCAAAATTGATACAGAATACTTATCAAATGCATGAAGAGCATGAGATCAATCTTGAATTGGATGGGCAGTACATCGAGACCCCCTCGATGATAACGGACGATGGTGGAGACCTGGATGGACCCACGAAATGGAGCGGACCAGAGCGAGCTACCGGAGCTGGACTGGACGGCGAACCATGAAGAGCGGCGACTAGGATGACCCGCAGGCAGGACAAGAATCAATCCGAGCGACAGACTCCGGACTGGAATGGTGACGAATCAGGATAGCCAACAGCGATGGCTCAGTGGTGACGACACAGGAACGGCGGCAACACAGCGATGAGTGGGTAATGTCAGGTTAATATTGTCAGTGCAATACGGGCAAGACTGACACAATGACGGTGTGACACAGTTGAGATATGCAACACATAAACTTGAAAGTAACGTAGCTGAAGATTCACTGAATTTGAATTGAATGAACCGTCCAAAAGTTAGGCACGGTGAATGAATGCAAAGCTAATTGAGTTGGCTACGGCCAAAAATCACAACACTGATGCTAAGTGAATGTCTGATAGACAACCATCAAATGCTTGGCATGGTGAATGAAATGTAACAAATGTTCGTAGATCACTAAAAGAACTGATTGAAACTGATACACCATCTACGGGGTAGACATGAAAATTGCTAATACTTCGATCTAGCAATGAATGATTAGGTAGCTAGTGACTAACCTAAACAAACGGATACAGAGCAGAACGTCTGACTGCACCGTGAAATGATGAGAGTGTGATCTTGGAATGCAAGCAACACACCAGTAATAATGTCCCGCGAGACCAGAATTACTTCAATGAAACGAATGAATGCGAAATTGGGCCTCAAGCCCTACCAAAATGCCTACCGCTAAATGCATGTTCAGTTCAATCATAAACTTGTTGCTGAATGTTGAATGTTCTGGAAACTTGATTTTCATAATCAGTAATATAAAATGATTTGAGTTCTCACACTGAGAAGTGAATAAATTTGGATTGAAGATAAAAATTCGAAATAATCGTGACGAATGAAACGTGTTGGACATACCAAATACTGAGATTGAAGATATTTCACAAACTAACGAACCGAAAATACTGAAACTTTAACGAAGCACTGGAAGAAACATTCTACGTTGAATAAACATGAATTTAAAACTTGAGAATTGAAAATTTTGAATTGAAAGCGACGAAAATTGAAGAACGGAAAAAAGCTGATGTGAACTGTTACGCCATTGCTGTGTGTAGAAGGAAACAGGAAAATGCATGCACGAACCGCGCTGCAAGAAGCCACGCATAGCCACGTCGATGAAAAAGATATGCGTAAAAAACGTCTAGACACGGTAGGAAATACTCCAAATATATTAAATATACCAAAATGTACAATAAAATTAATGTACAAATGTAGCATGACAAAAAACTGATGTAATCCGTGAACTGCAGAAAACACAGTGAAAGTGGACCGATGACAAAGTGACTTGCGCACTAACGCGACAAGTTGGGACAATAACACAATGCATAGTGCGAAATCTGACATAAACCTGGCCCCTTGAGGCCTGCAGGGTCTCAAAAGAGAGACATACGAGAGAACAAAAAGAAACGGAGATTATGTCGGATGAGCAATGCTGAATTAATCAGAAAATTCCTCGTCGAGTGGAAGCGGTGCAATGCTAGAAATAGCCCGCTTGAAAGTGCCTGATGCGGTGCGAACGGTGACCACCCGTACCTTGTTGTCCTTCCCTGGATGAACGGCCGTGATGCGCGCAAGTTTCCATACCGAAGGTGACGTACCTGGGTCCTTGAGAATACCACAGCACCAATCTGCAGGTTTTCAGATTCAGAGCTCCACTTGCTCTTCCTTTGAAGTGTGACTAGAAACTCAGCAGACCAACGATCCCAGAGTTCCTGAGTGATCAGTGCTAACTGACGCCAGCGTGAACGGTGATCGATGTGAGTGGTGGTTGGTGTGTGGAACGGCAGTGCGGTGAGCGGACGACCAACCAAAAAATGCCCAGGAGACAAGTATGCTAAATCTTGAGGGTCCTCAGACAGAGGCACAAGAGGCCGGGAGTTGAGGATAGCTTCAATCTGTGCAGACAGCGTGGAAAGCTCTTCAAAATTCAAAATCTTATTCAAAGTGACCACTCTGAAAATTCGTTTAAAATTTTTTACAGCGTTTTCCCATAGACCTCCAAAATGAGGAGCCCTGGGAGGGATGAAATGCCAACCAATGTTGAAAACGGCGGCAAAGTTGTGAATTCAGACTGAATAGCAGAATCTGAAAGAAATGCATGTAACTCATTGAGTTCATTGTGAGCGCCAACAAACGTTGTAGCATTGTCTGAATGAATGGCAAAAGGGATGCCACGACGAGCAGAGAACCTGATGAGTGCGGCAATGAAGGCCTTTGTTGAAAGCTCGGAGACCACCTCTACGTGAACTGCGCGCGTTACCATGCAAATAAACAAAGCAAGGTAAGCCTTGGAGAAATTGCGCGACTTTGAGCCACCAAGACGAATTGAAAGAGGACCTGCGTAGTCAACTCCACAATTATAAAATGGAAAATCCGGTTGTACACGAACTGCGGGAAGATGCCCCATGATTTGCTCGGAACGAAACGTAGAGAAACGAAAACACATTTTGCAACCCTTTATTACACTCTTGATGATGCGACGGGTGGATGGTATCCAAAAACGTTGTCGAATACTGGCCATAGTGACCTGAACGCCAGCATGTTGAAGACGTCTATGAAATGAGACAATGAGCGCATGCGTGAACCTATGTTTAGCTGGCAATAAGATTTGATGTTTATAGTCGAATGGAATATCTGCCTCCCGAAGACGACCACCTACTCTCAGAAGATTGTCAGTATGAATAAATGAGAAATTACAATAAGAAACATGGTGGAGTATGGCATATTATTCAAAATAAACTTTTTGATAGCATGAATTGGTTCACATAGAAGAGTGAAATGTGAGAACGCAATGGATACAAAATCATATCTCAAAAGCATGTTTTAAACATTCCATTGCAATGATAATATACGAGTAATATTACTTTATTCTGAGAAAAACCTGAAGTTTTCAATGTAATCCTATTCTTAGTTGCCTTTGACACACTGTAAGTTTTTCAGTAACTTTCCTAGTTAACAAAGTACAGTCACCGTGTACTTTTTGTTGTGGGAAATTCCGAGCCAATTGAATATTTTGTATTATAATTCTGCTGTATTGAACAATTAAAAATTGAATTTTTTTTAAAACACTCAAAAATATTGGAGTTTTTGTTTTTTAATTTCAAGATAGGGTTTAAGAGTAAGCTGAGTTACTTAATTGCAATTTTTGAAAGCCTAATAAAATTCTTAGAACCCCAAATTGGAAAAAAATCAAGTTTTACTTTCCTTGCCCTATTATCATAGGTAAGGAAAGTATTGCTTGCCAAAAAATTTAAGGTACCCTAATTTCATGTTTTCTATACGTTTCATTACTTTCCTTGCCCTATTACCATAGGTAAGGAAAGTATTGCTTACCAAAAAAAAGTCCCATATCTGTAAAAATTTCAGGAGCTCCGCCCCATCAATGCAAAGTGTGATTTTGGATTCCCAATTATCAGGCTTCAGATACAATTTAACCAAAAAATTTCAAGTGGAAAAGATTGAGCATACAAATATCTACAATTAATGTTCAGTGACATTGCCACCTAAAATTGAAAATAAGTTCGAAATTCGAGAAAATGTGTTTATTCAATAATGCAAACTGTTGGCAACTGTTGATTCTATTAAATCATTCACTATGAAGAGATAGCAGACTTCGTGTGTCTCCAGCGCTATTGTCCTGTCACCAGCTGGCAGATCTTTGAATAGTAGACTTGTGATGCGCGTGTACACTAGCGTCAGGTGATCAATTTTCATAACGGCAAGGAAAGTTGTGTGAGTGCGCCACACCAGATTTTTTAATTAGGATTAGCTACATCTTCTGATCATTCCTCCTGAAGATAACTTGTCTTCTAATACAAGACAAATTGGGTCTTCATTTTTAGACTTTTTTCTCTACAAAATTTGGAGGAAATTCAGATTTTAATTGGGTCTAACTAGGACTATATTATCTTCTGACTTCCCCCTTGAGAATAATTTCATTCTATACATCCTAATACAACACCAATATTAACTTAGGCCTTTTTTAATTGATTTATAGGTTTAACTTAAAACTCTATATTTTAATCCAACTTTATCCCACATTTGGTTTGTATCACTACAATTTTCTTGGACATTAAGTATATGAGATTTTCCACACACACATATAAATATAGGTCTATATGTTTCTAGAATCATGATCCATCAGAATCAATGATGGAATCAATAGGTGGCTGTTATGAATTTTAGTATTTGTTTGAGAAGGAAGGCTTAGGAACCATAAAGTGTCAAAACCAACAACAACAACAACAACAACTACTTCTCACTAGTGACGCTTACTGATAGTTTGCAATGGGGCCAACACAACTTCATTATTATATATTTTTTTAGAGATGAAGAAAAAATTTGAAACAATATCTGTGATTATAGTTTAATTTTTGCTGGTCTACAGAAGATTATTTCTTGTGCGTGGATAATGGGATAAGCTGATTGTCCATAATCCATGTAAACAGGCGAGAGGATTTAAGCAAAGCACCCACGCTAAAGATTCAGAAAGTTCGAGCACCTCGGACGTGAAAATCAGAAGTAAGCAAGTTGAAAATTAATACAGAAATAGGCAACTAGAGGAATCTAAAAATATTAACTAACATTATTTTGTTTAGGATGTGACTTTAAGATTAGAGTCAGTTGAAATTTTAATACGGCGAATTATGAAATTGTGCCGTGATAAGTTAATAAGATTTAACCGAATTATTGATCTATTGAAAAGCTATTTTTTATAAGGAATACTAACAGTTTTAAGTGAGTCTCATGATTTTTAGACTAGGCCAGAATCAGCTTTTCAAAGTGATATTTTCATGTTAAATCGGTCTTCAAAAATTGAATTTTGGCTATTGATTTTCAGTTTTTTTTCTCGTCCATTATAGTAATATGATTAAGTACTTTATACATATACTACATCATTCATTACTATCATTACACTTTATCGATTAATTCCAACAGTTTGACGTGAATCGCAATAGTATTAGATCCATTTGCAAGAACACGTGAAGTTATAGGTTAATACCGTTGAATACAGGAACCCGTCCATCATCCATCCTTAGGTTTTTAATCCTCGTCGCCATTGTTGTAAAGTGGAATTGGAATAAATACGATGTTTGCAAACTCACTGGCTATTTATTTAACACCATTTAAATAATAAATCAAATACAAAATTGAATTACAAACTGGAGTCGCCTTGACCCGGAGAAGAACAGTAGCCATCTTGAATGTACATCTCATCTATACATTAACTATCGAATATGACATTATCGATATTAAATATTGGTTGGGGTTCAATACAATCGATGCAACAGTCAATGTAGACTTACATACAAAGAGTATTTGTAACATTTTGCTATTATTGTACATCAGAATACTATATCTTTTTATAATTTGTTTTTCAAAAATAAACTCATTTATTGTGCTAATAATTTTGATTAGCTCATTATTATAGATTCCTTTTTCCTTTCTACACAATAACGAAGAATAATAATTCATAAATAAACATGCCATCACATTATATTATACAATACACAGGTCTGATTGATATCAACTCTATACTAGTGTTCTAATCATTCAAAAGTTTTAGGTTAGGTTTACCACAACATTCCCTTAACCTATAAATGTGATTTTAATATAATAATTTTATAATTAATAGAATAAATAGTATAATAAGTAATATGAACTCAATTGGTTTACTGGAAGAGACTGATTCAATTTGATATTGTTATCAGTTAAGGGTAACGTTGATAATTATTATACTTTGAGATTGTTTGCTGCCTCTGCCTTGATTTTCATATGATTCAACGAACTAGTTTTTTAAGTAGCCACTAAAACGAATTGTCACAATATTTAAATATAACAGCTGTGTAATTGTAAGATGTTATTTATTGAACAACAAAATTTTAAAGTTAATTAAAAATTGTGAATTATTTGAATAGTTTCTTTTTGATCATGTTAATTTTGGATGTTCAGAGAGATTATTTTTTTAAATTGAAAATTTGTTCCTTGTTTTGACACATGGTATATAAACTTCATCTCTTCTCTTCATTGATGAAATCATGTAATATTCGTGGAAAAATAAATAAAAAAATGAGAATTCTCCTTAGTTTTCATTTATATCTTTCATATTTTTCAGCAAACTATTCATTGAGAAAAAAATTTTGTGTGAACTAACAGAAATGAATTGACCATATTATTTTGACTTGAAAATTTTTGAAACAGATAATCACGATATCAGGTTGTAATATTACAATATTACAATACTTTGACACTTTTAGAATTTTAAATGTGCGCTGCTGTTAATGTAGATCGATTCAATCGAACACCAAAATATTGAGTATCAATCTCTTCTTCAAATATCGATATTCAATAGTTATTTGGAAAAGATCCATTTCGGTTCAATAAATTATTAAAATACATTTGAGAAATATAAATTTAGTGTCAAATCTTAAAATTATACACAGCAATGACTTAGAACTAGCCTAAATTAATTGAACTCTAAAATATGTGTTTTATTCGGTTCAGTTGGCAAAGCAAAACTAAACGGTTTTCATTTTCATATCCGTTTTCTTGCTCTCTTCCGCTATGGTATTGTTCTCTCGAAATGTGCTCGTAGCAATGTCCTTTGATAAATTTTGTAAGTTTATTTCTGCCAACTTCTTGAAACTTATATTAATTTTGTAGTAGATGTAAACTCAGTGAAAGCAAAATATGCTATGAGTTCTTTTTTTTCTCTTGGTAATTTCTGTAATTCGTAATTTGTAGAATGTCTTTCAAACTAACCTCCTGAGCACATTGTAAGATTTTTCATTCATTAACGATAATTCTGGATTTTTGGTATGGTGTTATTATTATTATAAGGTTTTATTGTTTGTCATGTTCGAACTCTGTAATATACTTGAAACGTTGCCTATTACATATTTCACAGTTAACCCAAATGCTTTCAAGTCATTATAATCCTTCTCATATTAGAATTAGTTTATTTTAGGATAAATTAATACAGGGCTACCTATGATTTATATAAAAGGAAACCATTGTCTTATCCAACACAAGTTTTGGCCGACTGTCCAGTACAGTTTAATCACCAAAACACCCCAAGGTAAAAAAAAACAAGAAAGGCAAGCATGGTAAAGACTTTGTTTTTCCTGTTTCCCCAGCAACGAATTCGAATATAATGAAACCACAGAGTTCAATTATAGAAGTTTCTGTGAATGAAAACCTATTCGTGTAGAGGGGGCGTTCGGTGCTATACGGTTGCTATTCGGTACCGAATTCAAACCGAATCATCGTTTCACACTCATCGGATTTGCCAAAAACAAATGAACCGAACCAAACGAAAGTGTGTGTACCTAAGAGGTAGACTGCAACATAGTATTAGGCCTGCTTAACTTGCTAAGTAATTGAAACTAAAATTTATACAATTTTGTTTAACACACCTGATAATTGAGTAGAATGCGTCTGACCTTTGCAT
Organism: Nilaparvata lugens; assembly: GCF_014356525.2. Classification (NCBI taxonomy): domain Eukaryota; kingdom Metazoa; phylum Arthropoda; class Insecta; order Hemiptera; family Delphacidae; genus Nilaparvata; species Nilaparvata lugens. Next base: position 7,850,029 of record NC_052517.1, on the reverse strand, counting down.
GGGAATATTCCTTCACCAATTTTTCAAGATTGAACTATTTTATGTTTGCTAGACCACTCAGACGTTCCTGGGATCTTAGAAAAGTCTTCATTAGCTCGAGGTTGGAAAAGCATCTTATATAGTTTTAATATCCACATATTATATTATGAATTTATTATTTATTTGTATTTTTAAATTTTCCGTTCCTTAAAATTTGCCGCCCCCAAAATCTGCCGCCCTGGGCGGCCGCCCGGTCCGCCCACCCCTGGGGCCGGGCCTGATGGCAATTTTTACTTTCCTTGCCCTATTACCATAGGTAAGGAAAGTATTGCTTTCCGAAAAAAATTAAGGTACCTCAATTTCTAAATTTCTATACGTTTCAAGGTCCCCTGAGTCCAAAAAAGTGGTTTTTGGGTATTGGTCTGTGTGTGTGTGTGTGTGTGTGTGTGTGTGTGTGTGTTGTGTGTGTGTATGAGTGTATGTGCGTCTGTGTACACGATATCTCATCTCCCAGTTCACAGAATGACTTGAAATTTGGAACTTAAGGTCCTTACACTATGAGGATCCTACACGAACAGTGATCAAATGCAATTCATTATGGCGGCTAAAATGGCGAAAATGTTATCAAAAACAGGGTTTTTTGCTATTTTCTCGAAAACGGCTCCAACGATTTTGATCATATTTATACCTATAATAGTCATTGATAAGCTCTATCAACTGCCACAAGTCATATACCGTATCTGTAAAAATTTCAGGAGCTTCGCCCCATCTATGCAAAGTTTGATTTTAGATTCCCAATTATCAATCTCCAGATACAATTTAAACAAAAAATTTCAAGTGGAAAGTATTGAGCATGAAAATCTCTACAATTGATGTTCAGTAACATTTTCACCTAAAAATGGGAATAAGCTCGAAATTCGAGAAAAAGTGATTATTCAATTGCAAACTGTTGATTCTACTAAATCATTCACTATGAAGAGATGGCAGACCTCGTGTGTCTCCAGCGCTATAGTCCTGTCACCAACTGGCTCAGATCTTAGAATAGTAGACTTGAGATGCGCGCGAACACTAGCGTCAGGTGATAAATTTTCATAACGGCAAGGAAAGTTGTGTGAGTACACCACACCAGATTTTTCAAATTCATTAGAAGAATGATTGCTGTTTAAAATTTTATTTCTTCAATACCAAAAAACTTTTTTGTCACAGTAAATTTTATTAAAAGTCTTTTGACACAGGGAGGTGTGTGTCTATGTGTTTGCCACACACTAATTATGATAATAATCATGTCTTCTCCATGACCCACTTGACCTAGATCCCTACCACCATGACCCCCTCCATGATGACCTCCATCTACTTGACCTAGTTCCCTTCCCCAATGACCTCCTCCATAGGGCCAACGTCCATTGTATTGAGATGGAGTGCCCGAAATATGTTTGTGTCCATGCTTCTGGGGTCCATATGGTCCTGCATACTGTCCATGACCCTGATCAAATCTCTCAGGATTTCCGTCCGCCTTTATAATTGTAACCAATTTTCCATTTCTGTTGATGACGCACTTCAATGTTTTGTTTCCAGATTTGTGGAATGACTGTTGATAATCAATACCTGAATTACTCCTTTGTTCTAATGGATCCCACAAACCATCCCAGTCTGTAAGAAATTGAAATTTATTAATTAAACTGTTCACAAACAATATTCAGATGGTTTTCGTTTGGGTGATGCATCAGCTCCAGGTTTGTGAATTAGTTATGAGGATTATGAGTGAGTTGATGAGTAAGGGAGGTGCTTATAAATGCTTCAGGCCTGAGCATCAGTTATAAAGAATGGAAGGATGAAATGATGATGATTATATTGAATTAAATTTTTTATTTATGTATGTTACAATATTTTACTGTCGTAGGCACTAGTTTACATTAAATGACGTAGGCCTATGCTTAGTAAATGCTCAAATGAAAAATGCAGGCGAGCGAAGCGAGCCTGCGGCTAGTAATTAATAAAACTAAATCTTAATGTGTTAATATGAAGAATTCCGCATAAGAACATGATGACATCAGAAACCATGTAGGCCTATGCACAAATTGATGAACGCTCCTCCTACAAATCTTTAGCAAGTGGGATCGAACCCAGCATCTATGAAATGCCACGCGGCAGTCATCATATCTATGATTGAGTACCTTTTTACTTTTCCTTGCCCTATTACTATAGGTAGGAAAGTATTGCTTTCCAAAAAAAATAAGGTACCCTAATTTCATGTTTTCTATACGTTTCAGGTCCCCGGAGTCCAAAAAAATGATTTTTGGGTGTTGGTCTGTGTGTGTGTATATGTGTGTAATTCTGTGAACACGATTAACTCCATTCCTAATTAACCGATTGACTTGAAATTTTAAACTTAAGTTCCTTATACCATGAGGATCCGACAATAAGAAATTCAATAAAATCCAATTCAAGATGGCGGAAAAAATGCGGATAATTACTAAAAAACCATGTTTTTCACGTTTTTCTCGAAAACGGCTCTAACGATTTTCTTCAAATTTATACCATGGATAGCTATTTATAAGCCCTATCAACTGAATGAGTCTCATTTCTCTGGGAAAATTTCAGGAACGCCGTAATATTCTTGAGAAAATGGCGGATAATGACTAAAAAATCCATGTTTATCACGGTTTTCCCGAAAACGGCTCTAACGATTTCCTTCAAATCTATACCATGGATAGCTATTTATAAGCCCTATCAACTGGCATGAGTCTCATTTCTGGGAAAATTTCAGGAGCTCCGTAATATTCTTGAGAAAAATGGCGGATAATGACTAAAAATCCATGTTTTTTCACCGTTTTCTCTCGAAAACGGCTCTAACGATTTCCTTCAAATTCATACCATGAATAGATAGGTATTCATAAGCACTATCAACTGGCATGAGTCTCATTTCTGGGAAAAATTCCATGAGCTCCGTATATTTCTTGAGAAAAATGGCGGATAATGACTAAAAAAAAACATGTTTTTCACGGTTTTCTCTAAAACGGCTTTAACGATTTTCTTCAATTTAAACCATGGATAGCTATTCATAAGCCCTATCAAATGACATGAGTTTTTTCCTGGAAAATTGCAGGAGCTCCGTAATATTCTCGAGAAAAATGACGGATAATTACTAAAAAAACCATGTTTTTCATTATTTTCTCTCAAAAATAACTGACCGATTTTTTTCAATTCATACCCTGTATAGTTATTTATCAGCTCTATCAACTGGCATGAGTCTCCTTTCTGGGAAACCCAAGGGGGGGTCCACCCCATCCTTGAGAAATGGACTTAGTAACCTCCTTCTCGTGCATGAGGTAGGTAGGTAGCGCAGCTCATAAAAAGAACACATACGGTAGTCGAGATATTTCATCTGTAGAACAGCTGTTTTGACGACTTTGAAAAAATGGCGACTAAAAAAATCATCGAATTTCACAATATTATTCACACAAAGAAAAAGTACTTTGAAAACAATTTTATATATACATATACAGAAGTCTGATCGCAGTTTTCAAATATGAAGCAAGGATGTGTGAGTGCGCCACACCAGATTTTTATTCAAGCGGCCATCCACGCAGCGACCGTTACAAAAGTATTTCCACGTGGCGACCGTATACCTCATTTATATTCCGGGCTATATTAATTTAAGAAGTACCTAATATAGAGAGGGAAAACGCTTTATCAACGGGAAGTCGCTTATATAGACTAACCGGTTTCATGTATGGATGCAATACAAAGATTGAATAAATTATAAGTTTGATCATATTTTATTGTACAATATGTAGCCTACATTATACATGATTATTTACATTATTGATAACATATTTTTCCCATGAATCACCAAATTTGTGTAAATTATTTGTATATGTTTCTAAGGAATCATTATCTACAGCTGGTACCAATCAATTAAACATCACTCTAAAACACCGTATTAATACCAGTACAAAATTTATCTGTTTATTACTGATGGTAACTCAAGATGCTATATCATATTACAACATGATCTTGAATCATGATCATCTTCGGCGGTAGCTGCTCGGCCGACAATTTCGAAAACATGGGTCTGTAAGATGGATTAATAAATAGTTGTTATTAGCCCCCCTATTAAAAATTTCCGGTCCGAAACCATCCACAACATATTCCCAAAGTTTTATGCCGTTCTGTCAAGTAGTTTTCAAGTCTATAGGGAACAAAGTAACAAACAGGCATTCATTTATATATATACAGAAGAAAATATCAATCAAAATTCATTTTTTTAAATGGGAATGTGGTCATGTGATCATGATTTCGATACAGAGTCCCAAGAGAAAATGAATCGCGAAAACCGCTTCGATATCTCAACCCGTATCAGTTTGTTGATGTAAAAGTTATTAACCAGCTGAAATCATATGTCAGCGCTTTATGGACCCTCTGTGCCGGTTCCACAAAAGCCTTTTTGTTTAATCGTGATTAACACCACTAATCAGAGAAGCCATCTTTTAAAAAAGGCCTTCTCTGATTGGTTCTCATAACCACAATTAAAATTCAACCAGCTTTTGTGCAATGGGGCCTCAGTGTGATACCTTCTAAATAGCCTTGGCTGAAGTTATAAATGAACTGCATTCATTCAACTGTTTGTAATTGCATGCAATGAATTCTTCAGCTGATCAAAAAAATTTTTATGCACTTTCAATGTTATTTTTACATCCTGACGAAGGAGTGAGTCAATTTTGTTGTCCAACGAACTTGACCTGTGAAAAGGTTCCAAGAATACGTGTTCAAAATTTGAAGCTGATTGATCAATTCTCTCAAAAGTTATTGTAGAACATACAAACAGACTTTGGCCAAGTAAGTCAAAAGAGGGTACTCACTAACGCTCGTTCAATTAGTAGACTGAAGCATGATTCTCTCTATAAGAATTCCAGTTAGACTATTGGTCTTGGGAAACACAAGACAGTTTAGTGGGATTTAATTCAGTTTTGAGAGTGGTAATTATTCCGGGGACCCATGGGGGTGCCGAACGTCTTCTACATAGATACGCTGGGAATGCATTACAGTGTAGACTGTGGAAAGCCACCTGCATGGTTTTGAGTCTCGGCTCAGGAATCTAGAGTTCCACACAAGGTTAGATTACATTTCTAAGCTCATATCTATGCATAAATGTATAATGTTAATACAGAGTGTTTCAGAAGTAATGTCGAACATTTCAGGGTATTGTTCCTGGATGATAGGAGACTACAAATGTTGTATTTGAAGAGTCCAAAACTCAGCGGTTATCCTTAGAGCTGCCATTTTGTTTTTTTCACTTGGGAATTTTTATCTCAAAAAAGAAATTTTGTATTGATCTGAAATTTGGCATGAATATTTATGCTATGAAGACTCGACTCTGAAAAATAAAATAAACAATTTTCGATGTACATATTAAAAATGACGGCCGTTTTAAATTTTTGGATGGCAAATTTCATGAAAACCGTTCACTTTACAGAAAATCTACATGAGACAAAAAAGTTGGCAAATTTTATCAAGATTTCAAGGATACCTTATTTATAAAGATTGGTCGAAGAATAACAGAGAAATTATTTCTTTTCGTATAGCATGCATACATGACCACTTTTCACAATTTAAACATCAATATTACATTTTCAATTCCAATTGTATTTAAGATGAAGTTTTGAAACTCGGTATGGCTCCATATGGCCATCCAGCTAATTTTACAATGTTTTTCAGATGATCTTGTTTGTTCATGATCATGCATGCTGTACGAAAATAAATTAATCTCTCTGTTATTCTCTAACCTATCTCAATAAATGATGTATCCTTGAAATCTTGATAAAATTTTCTAACTTTTTTGTCTCTTGTAAATTTTCTGTAAAGTGAACGGTTTTCGTGAAATTTGCCAACAAAAATTTTAAATGGCTGCCATTTTGAAAATTTACATCAAAAATTTTCAATTTTATTTTTGAAGTTGAGTCTTTATAGCATAAATATTCAAGCCAAATTTCAGATCATTACATCATTTCGTTCTTGAGATAAAAATTCCTAAGTGAAAAAACAAAATGGCAGCTATAAGGATAGCCGCTGAGTTTTTGGCACTTAAAATACGACATTTTGTAGTCTCCAATCATCCAGGAACAATACCCTAAATGTTCAACACTACTTCTGAGACACTCTGTATATGCATGTATGCGTAGATTGATATGTCGCCCTGAATTTATGTAAAAAAAGTCCATATGTTGATGGAGAAAATGTTACAATAACTATATGGAGTGAAAAGCTATTAATAAGTTAGGGTCATCTTGCAAAGTTCCTTCCCATATTTATTCCTATCCAACAAAAAATTCAGAATATAACTTGGATAATATTGAGCTATCAATCAAATATAATACTACAATGTCAAACAATGAATAACTAATTTACCATTCTACCACAACTCAAAAATCAAATATCTTCCCTCAACAAGATGAATTACCTAATTTTTGAAATCAAACTTGAAAAAATAATAATTATTAGTTATTATTGCTCTAATTGTTACTAATATGAATTCCATTAATTCAATTTGTTCTTTTAAAAACATTGTAATGCCTTGATCTTTCAGTATCAAACTTTATTTTCTTAGAGTAGAATAGGATTGGATAGAAAGGACTAACTCATATTTTCCAAGTTTACTGGGATTATTCACAGTATTATAGTAGAGAATGGTTCATGGTATTATTCATCTCCAATACCTATCATATACTCAACCAAAAGCCCTACCTGCATGATCTCCTTGACTGTCTATTAGAAATGCATTTATAAGGTGCAAGTCAGAAAACATTCAGAGTAAATCCATCAATAATATTTTAATATTCAAAAATCATTAATTGATTTTATAATATTATTTCATCAATGAGAAAAATTAACAAACAAAATAGATAGATAAATACCAAACACCTAATTGAACAAAAACAAGTTTCCAGACAAAAAATTACCTCATTCTGCTCAGAGGATAGCAATTCTGATTCATAAGCTACTGCTTCAAAATTTACATATAACTCAAGTGAAAATTATTTTTCTGATTCTCACACTTCTTATGAAGTATGAAGATTCTCATGGCAATATAATTATATTCTCATGGCTCACATATAGCTATATAATCATCATCATCATCAGGTATTCCTCCATGACCTCCATGATGACCTCCTTGATCTGGTTTCCTACCACGATGACCCGGTACACGACTTAGATCCCTACCTCCATGACCTCCTTGACTTAGATACCTACCTCCATGACCCCCTCCATGATGACCTCCTTGATATAGCTCCCTACCCACATGACCCCCTCCATGACCTCCTTGATATAGCTCCCTACCCCCATGACCCCCCCATGACCTCCTTGATATCGCTCACTACCTCCATGACCTCCTTGACTTAGATCCCTACCTCCATGACCCCCTCCATGACCTCCTTGATATAGCTCACTACCTCCATGACCCCCTCCATGACCTCCTTGATATAGCTCCTACCCCCATGACCCCCTCCATGACCCCCTCCATGACCTCCTTGATATCGCTCACTACCTCCATGACCCCCTCCATGACCTCCTTGATATAGCTCCCTACCCCCATGACCCCCTCCATGACCTCCTTGATATCGCTCACTACCTCCATGACCTCCTTGACTTAGATCCCTACCTCCATGACCCCCTCCATGACCTCCTTGATATAGCTCCCTACCCCCATGACCCCCTCCATGACCTCCTTGATATAGCTCCCTACCCCCATGACCCCCTCCATGACCTCCTTGATATCGCTCACTACCTCCATGACCTCCTTGACTTAGATACCTACCTCCATGACCCCCTCCATGTCCCCCTCCATGACCTCCTTGATATCGCTCACTACCTCCTGACCCCCTCCATGACCTCCTTGATATAGCTCTCTACCTCCATGACCCCCTCCATGACCTCCTTGATATAGCTCTCTACCTCCATGACCCCCTCCATGACCTCCTTGATATAGCTCCCTACCTCCATGACCTCCTGATATAGCTCCCTACCTCCATGACCTCCTTGACTTAGATACCTACCTCCATGACCCCCTCCATGTCCCCCTCCATGACCTCCTTGATATCGTTCACTACCTCCATGACCCCCTCCATGACCTCCTTGATATAGCTCTCTACCTCCATGACCCCCTCCATGACCTCCTTGATATAGCTCTCTACCTCCATGACCCCCTCCATGACCTCCTTGATATAGCTCCCTACCTCCATGACCTCCTCCATAGGGCCAATGTCCATAGTAACTATGTGGAGTGTCCGAAATATGTTTGTGTCCATGCTGTTGATAATCAATGTCTGAGTAACTCCTTTGTTCTGATGGATACCACCAAATATTCCAGTCTGTAAGAAATTAAAATTCATTAATGAAACTGTTGATAAACAACATTCACATGGCTTTTACTTTTCTTGCCCTATTACCATAGGTAAGGAAAGTATTGCTTTCCGAGAAAAATTAAGGTACCCCAATTTTATACGTTTCAAAGTCCCCTGAATCTAAAAGAGTGGTTTTTGGGTATTGGTGTGTGTGTGTGTGTGTGTGTGTGTGTGTGTGTGTGTGTGTGTGTTGGGGTGTGTGTGGTGTGGTGTGTGTGTGTGTGTGTGTGTGTGTGTGAGTGTGTGTGCGTGTGATTTTAGGTTCCCAATTATCAGGCTTCAGATACAATTCAAACACAAAATTCCAAGTGGAAAAGATTGAGCATGAAAATTTCTACAAGTAATGTTCAGTAACATTTTCATCTAGAATTTGAAATAAGCTCGAAATTCTTGTAAATAAGATTATTCAATTGCAAACGGTTGGCAACTGTTAATTCTATTAAAATCATTAACTATGAAGAGAGATAGCAGACCTCGTGTGTCTCCAGCTTTGTTGCCCTGTCACCAGCTGTCTCAGATCTTTGAATAGTAGACTTGAGATGCGCGTGAACACTAGCGTCAGGTGATCAATTTTCTTGAAGGCAAGGAAAGTTATGTGAGTGCGCCACACCAGATTTTTTCGTTTACGGTGATGCATAATCTCCCACATCAGCTCCAGGTTTGTGAATTAGTTATGAAGATAATGAGTGAGTTGATGAGTAAGGAAGGTGCTCATAAATGATTCAGGCCTGAGCATCAATTATAATGGATGGAAGGATGAAATGATGATGATAAGATTAAATTAGATTCTTTATTTATGTATGTTACTATATTTACTGGCTTATATACTAATTCACATTAAATTACGGTAATGCTAATTATTCAATGAATTTTACGAAGTATAAAAATCTGGTGTGGCGCACTCACACAACTTCCCTTGCCGTTATGAAAATTTATCAACTGACGCTAGTGTTCACACACATCTCAAGTCTACTATTCTAGGATATGAGCGAGCTGGTGACAGGACAATAATGCCGCAGACACACTGAGTCTGCTATCTGTTCATAGTGAATGATTTAATAGAATTAACAATTGAGTACGAACGCCGGTCTAAAGATACCGTAATCAATAAAA
>NC_052517.1:7813404-7840435 GCF_014356525.2 Nilaparvata lugens | reverse complement strand
AAGCTTTGCTTAAAGAGGGATGCAACAATATTATTTAGAATATGATATTTTATATTCATTATTTTATAAAGAATTTGTATTTTATGTTTGTAAGTATGAATTGTATATTAATTTTTTGTTGACATTAATAAATTGAATTGAATTGAATTGAATTGAATTGAATTGAACAGAAGAAAAAAAATTGAAAAAAGTTGGGAAATTGAAATCCACCCAATCTGAGATCCTCAACCTGTCATGATTTTTGTGCTCTTTCGTTTAAGCACAAACGAAAACGCACCTTAAAGGTAGGCGCACACAGATCGTCATCGGACGGATGGCACGCATCGGACGGATTGTACTTTTTTTAGGTGCTGCGCACACTAGTCGTCATCGGAGCATTGGCATCTTAGTACATTGCAACGTATGTCAAGTCGTGTGTGAATTAGGAATTTAATGAACAAGTATTACAGTATATAAGTGATGGATAGCAGTAGCGAAGAAGGAGTGATAATTGTTAGGTACTTGTTTCTTAGCCGAAGATGAAAAAGAGGAACAGTGATATAGGAAGAGAAAACGAAAAATGTGGATCCATAGAATAAATCAGAAAAGGATAGAATACAGAGAATTTATTCATCTGTTTCCTGAATTAATTGAAGGGGAAGTAAAATTTTCTGCTACTTCCGCATGTCGCAAGTAATGATTTTTGAGCTTTTGAATGTCCCCAGACAACAAATCTAATCGACTGATCCGTCCGATGCATTGTTTTCAATTGGAGTGCGCATACCTATCCACATCGTACGCATCGTAGATCGGAAATGCCGTCAGGAATCCCGAGAGGAGAATTGAAGCCGATGGCTCGGTTCGGATTCAATGATTCAATGGCTCAATCGCACGGCGATAAGTGGTGTTCAGTTTAACCATAGAGAAACAATAGCGTAAGTAGATATCCCATGGTATAGGGAGTTTATGTCGTAACTTTTACTGTTATCTCAAGCAGATTACTGTCGATTATTGTCGATTTTTACTGTTTTGACCGGGCGAGAGTGTATGAACGGCACAGTATGAGAGACTACCAGTGTCACACAGCTTCACGGGAAAAATTACATGAACTGGCGGCTTGAGATAACAGTGAAAGTTGCGACATAAACGCCCTATACCATGGGATATCTACTTATGCTATTGTTTCTCTATGGTTTAACTATATGTTGTCTGGGGACATTCAAAAGCTCAAAAATCATTACTTGCGACATGCGGAAGTAGCTGAAAAATTTAACTTTGTCTTTAATTAAATCAGGAAACAGATGAATAAATTCTCTGTATTCTATCCGTTTCTGTGAAATTCTATTGGATCCACATTTTTACTTTCCTTGCCCTATTACCATAGGTAAGGAAAAGTATTGCTTTCCGAAAAAAATTAAGTTACCCCAATTTCCAAATTTCTATACGTTTCAAGGTCCCCTGAGTCCAAAAAAGTGGTTTTTGGGTATTGGACTGTATGTGTGTGTGTATGAATGTATGTGTGTCTGTGTACACGATATATCATCTCCCAATTTAATGGCTCCCCGGAAAAACGTTACAAGCGCCAAAATTTGAGTACTCGATTTTTATGGAAAACGTTCCTTGTGCTCTTGCCTATCATGTAGTAACATCTATTGAATAATTTTTTCACTTATACTTAGGTGTTATTGGTAGGAGAAGTTTTAAAAATACTTCAAAAATTAAACATTGAAACGTTTTTTCAGTTCTTGTAATATTTGAGAAATGGCGCTTGTAACGTTTTTCCGGGGAACCATTCAATTAACGGAATGATTCGAAATTCGGAACTTAAAGTCCTTACAATATAAGGATCCGACACAAACAATTTCGATCAAATGCAATTCAAGATGGCGGCTAAAATGGAGAAAATGTTGTCAAAAACAGGGTTTTTCGCGGTTTTCTAGAAAACGGCTCCAACGATTTTGATCAAATATGAACCTAAAATAGTCGTTGATAAGCTCTATCAACTTCCATAAGTCCCATACCTGTAAAAATTTCAGGAGCTTCGCCTCATATTTGCAAAGTTTGATTTAAGATTCCAAATAATGAGGATTCAGATACAATTAAAACAAAAAAAATCGATTGGAAAAGATTGAGCATGTGAATCTCTACAATTAATGTTCAGTAACATTTTCACCTAAAATTTAAAATAAGCTCGAAATTCGAGAAAATGTGATTATCCAATTATTGCAAACTGTTGGCAACTGTTGATTCTATCAAATGATTCACTATGAAGAGATGGCAGACCTCGTATGTCTCCAGCGTTATTGTCCTGTCACCAGCTGGCTCAGATCTTTGTTTATAAGTACACTTGAGATGCGCGTGAACACTAGCATCAGGTGATCAATTCTCATAACGGCAAGGAAAGTTGTGTTAGTGCGCCACACCAGATTTTTCGTTTTCTCTTCCTACGCTGTACCTCTTCTCCATCTTCGGCTAACAAACAAGTACCTAACAATTATCACTTCTTCTTTGCTACTGCTATCCATCACTTATAATACTTGTTCATTAAATTCCCAATTCGCACACGACTCGACGACATACGTCGCAATGAACTAGAATGCCAATGCTCCGATGACGACTAGTGTGCGCAGCACCTAAAAAAAGTACGATCCGTCCGATGTGTGCCGTCCGTCCGATGACGATCTGTGTGCGCCTACCTTAAGGCTGTGCTTCTTCTTCTTCTTTCTCGATCCTCTTCTGCCTAAGGCTGTGCAAAGGCTAAAAATAAACGTTTTATTCGTGATATTTTTAAAAGTTTTTCGATTTGTATAGCATCAAGCTATCAAAATGAAAAAGTTTTCTCAGGAAAACATTTTTTTCTGATCATTACTTTTTTAGATATGAGCGCCTAAAGTTTAAAGTTTTGGGACAGAACATTTCAAATTCTATACTCTGAATCTCATGGATTTATATCGTACCGAATTTGAAATGTTCTGTCCCAAAAATTCAAACTTCAGGCGCTCATATCTCATAAAGTAATAATCGGAAAAAAATGTTTTCCTGAGAAAACTTTTTCATTTTGATAGCTTGATGATATAAAAAACGAAAAACTTGGAAAAATATCACGAGTAGAAGTTTCATTTTCAGCCTTTGCACAGCCTTAAGTCTGTATGCAACTTATATTTGTGTTTTGTTCAGATGTGAGCTGTCTAGTGAAAATGGTCGCCGGCTACTTCCACCTTGCTCGATCAAGAATCTGGGACTAAGTACGGCAGAGCAGGAATCAACCAAAAAGCAGTTAGATGTCAACTCAAATTACTCCCAATATCTATCAGTGATGGCTAATGAAGTCTGGAAATGCGAAGGAAAGGTGACGGTTCATCTAATCAACCCTTTAAATAGAAATACAAATCTCAGTACCCTTTTTTGAATTATTTTATCACAACATGTTCCGGACATTCATGCCATTTTCGATTGTTGTGATAAAATAATTCAAAAAATGGTACTGAGATTTGTATTTCTATTTATATTACAAGGAGCCCTGAACAGAAAAGAGATAATCTACCCTGTAGTCAATATTTGCAGAAGCAATAGTCTTCGGGGTGATATACAGTATTTTTTAATTTGGATTCTCGTTTAATAAGTAGTAGTAAAGTAATGATTCGTTTAATTGACCGAACGTAGTGAGGTCTATGTTTTAACACGGATTTTCTTTTGTCTGTCTGTATGTAACGCAATTACGGCCAAACGCGTTGATAGAATTCAGTGGGATTTGGCAGGAATATTCCTTTTTCAACTGCGTATCGATGTATAAACAAGGTTTTTCGAAATTTTGCATTTTAAGGATGATTTGAAAAGGAAAGGAATTCCTACATACTCTGATATCACTATAATAATTATATTATTTTCATCTACTCTGAAGATAGGATAATCAGACTATAGTATTATTCATAATCAATCAGCTGGCAAGTGGATTATTCATTAATCATATGGGATACGAATTCAAACGTGAACTGAGTTTTTGATCTTGGAGAAAACTGAATCAACTAGAACAGGTGACATCTATACTTGTGGATGAGAAAACTGCGTGAGGTCTACTGTTCACAGAACTACTAGTAAAGTAATGATTCGTTTAATTGACCGAACGTAGTGATGGCAAGAATATTCCTTCTTCAACTGCGCGTCGATGTATAAACAAGTTTTTTTGAAATTTTGCATTTTAAGGATAATATGAAAAGGAAAGGAATTCCTCCATATTCTGATATATCTTGACAATCATTCAATAACTTTTTTATGTGTGCACCGATGTTTTTTGATTGTGCACATTTGATGATTTTTGCTTAGTTGCGTTCGTTATGTTCAGGACCAGGTTTATGGCCTTTCAAATTCATAATCCGACTTCAGGACTCTTCCCTACGGTCCTTCAAAGTTTACATGTAATCCTAATGGAAGAAGATTAGTGAGCTAGCCACACACAGAAATAAAAATCAGCTGTTATAATCATTGCGTCATCCAACAGTCGTCGGTAGATCTGTTTTCTATTTCCTTTCTACTGAATCACAAAACTTCAATTCTTAATAATGCGACGGTACGAACGACGTCCAAACTTGGGTCATAGAACTCGAAATGCTGTAAATTTAGAATATGTACAGGAGAATCAGCAGCAAGGAGATATACCATTCAATTTCCCAGCAAGCTGCATTCAACTATATCTAAAAATACAAACTGCTGTAAAACTAACTAAGCACATGGAAAGTCCATATTGAGATATAAAATACTGATTGTTAGATAATTTTCATAAAAATATAGTGCATCAGATTAAGCTAAGGCTAAGCACATCTTAGGAGGCGCGGCTTGGTGATACAAAGTGTTGATCTTATGGAGATTGCCTTATCACACCGTTCCACGTGGCGTGATAAGGCAATCTCCATAAGATCAACACTTTGTCAAGCCGCGCCTCCTCAGGTGTGCTTAGACTTATCTTAATCTGATGCACTATATTTTTATGAAAATTATCTAACAATCAGTATTTTATATCTCAATATGGACTTTCCATGTGCTTAGTTAGTTGTACAGCAGATTGTATTTTTAGATATAGTTGAATGCATCTTGCTGGGAATTGAATGGTATATCTCCTTGCTGCTGATTTTCCCGTGCATATCCTAAATTTATAGCATTTCGATATTTACGATCCAAGTTTGGACGTCGTTCGCACAGCGGCATTATTATTAGAATTAAAATGTTGTGAATCAGTAGAAAGAAAAAAAATAGAAAAACAGATCTACCGACGGCTGTTGGATGACGCAATTATTATAACAGCTGATTCTTATTTCTGTGTGTGGCCAGCTCACAAATCTTCTTCCATAAGGATTATATGTAAACTTTGAAGGACCGTAGGAAAGAGTCCTGAAGTCTGATCATGAATTCGATAGGCCATAAACCTGCTCCTGAACATAACAAACACAACTAAATTATCAAATTCGGTGCACACATAAAAAAGTTATTGAATGTCAAAATTTGAGGCTCTTTTTTTATTTATATAGATTTATTTTTATTGTGATTTTTTGTGTTTTGATTTCTTTCATGTTATATTGTGTTGATTTGAATAAAATTATTGATTGATTGATGAATTCATTAGTATTTTTAGTATTTGAATAATTGCAATATCTCAGTAATTTTCTTTTTTTCTCTTCCGTTTCACTTTTCTAGACAGTGATAGATGCTCATCAAAAGAACAGGAGAAGCTTTCTGAAAAGGTATGTAAGGGTTGTGAATGAAGTGGAGATGGTACTGACAGAAGCCACCCCTCTCCACATCGGTGAAATCGACAATTTTCCGGCGAAAGGATTTTCGGTCAAAATGAGGAACGGGCAAGCTGTGGCCACCTACAAAGAAGTCAGAAATACGAGAGAAAACGAGGATAAATATATCACCATATTTTTTGGTAAGTAGAATAATAGGAAAAAATGAGATGAAAATAAAATAGCCTACCCTTGTACAAGAAATACAATTCTCAGGCCAGGTTGCACAAAAGCCGGTTAAATTTTAACCGTGATTAATTTCACGAGAACCAATCAGAGAAGGCCTTTTTGATAAGATGACTTCTCTGGTTGGTTCTCGTGGATGAAATTTAACCGGAGTCTGTGCAGCCGGCACTCAGAATCATATAGTGAGGTCCACGTTATAATGACAGTATTTGATCAACTTTGGTTTTGCTATCCTTGTCTATCATTCGACAAAGCCGGTGGTACTATCCTCTTCTAGGTCCACAACGATGCCAATTATGTTTTTTACAGTGTAGAAATATAATTAGTTGATGCAGAGAATCGGCATTGCTATTCTTCTATCTTAATCCACTGACATTATAACGTGGACCTCACTATATCTGCGATTATGTTATTGACCGAGCGAAGTGAGGTCTAATTGACCGAGCAAAGTGAGGTGTAAGGTACAAGTTGACGGTTTCGCATTTCTCTTTATGTATTCATGTTTATACTAGCAGGTAACCCGTGCTCCGCAAGGGTCTATTTCAGAACTTGACGTGATGAAAACTAAAAGAATTGAAAATAGGCTTATAAACATCCCCGGTTAATTAGGAATTTTCAAGAATTTTAATTAGAAATTTCAAGTTAATAATCAGTCCAGTAGTTGAGACGTGATGATGCGTCAAACATAGTTTTCCTATCCCGTACGTGTATGAGCCAGTTCTTTCCTTTATTATAGTATTGATTTTTATATTTATATACAAGAACATCGCTCGCCATATCCGTCTAGCCAGGGGGCTCCGCCCCCTGGACCCCCGACTGGATCGTCCAAAGATGAGATCAGCGGGCTCGCTTCGCTCGCCTGCATTTCATTTGAGCATGCTTCATTGCATCGAAAAGTCAAAGTACTGAGAAAACGCAGAAAAGCTGAGAAAAACGTTGAAAAACGCTGATTTTAGGCGTATCTTTGATGAAATATTAAAGTCACCTCATCACTAAATTTGAACATTATTTTTCTGTCCATTACTTGATGAAAGAACTAAGAAAACGCTTATTTTGGGCGTATCTCTGGCGTTATTGTAAATTCCTTCTAACACAACATTATTACACCCCAGCTGAGCCTCTGTAGTAAATTTGAACATTTTCTGTTCATTTGTTCTCGATAAAGCTGAGAAAGTGCAAAAAACGCTGGAAAAACGCAGATTTTGGGCGTATTTTTGACGTTATTTCAAATTCCTTCTAACACAATATTATTACACCCTAGCTTAGCTTCTGTACTAAATTTGAACAATTTCTGTTCATTTGTTCTCGATAAATCTGAGAAAAAGCAAAAAAACGCTGTAAAAACGCTAATTTTGGGCGTATTTTTGGAAATGTTTCCAAATCCGTTCTTAGTGCGCCTCTAAGGGACAAACTGAACATACCTACCAAATTTGAACGTTTTTGGTGTGATACATTTTTAGTTATCCGAGTGAGTGAGTCAGTGAGTGAGTGAGTGCCATTTCGCTTCTATATAATAGATTCACGGCGAAACGCGGCAATAGATAATAATGGAATATGACAGGTATATAAACAGCATCAAAGTCAATGAGACAGTCAACACTATCATTAAAAACAAGAACATGGAGTCTCACCAACTCTTTCACCTTCTGAGTGAAGATTAGATGACGTATAAAGTAACACTGTAACGGTTACTTTATAATATTCCTTTTTGGATTGCGCGCGTCGACGTATGTATAACGTTATTTTTTGAAATTTACATTTTAAGGGTAATATAAAACGAAAAGGAGCCTCCTTATTCATACGCAAATATTACCGTTTAGAATCAGACTATCAAATAATAATTATTGATTATGAATCAGCTGTCGAGTGGATTATTATTTTATAGCTTTAATGCCCGGTTGCACAGAGCACTGTTCAATTCTAACCATGATCAAATTCAACGAGAACCAATCACAGAAGACTTCTTTGATTTTTTTTGTAACTTTCAATATTTATTTGCAGATGGCATTGCGGTATTGGAGGATTACCTCAGGGAAAAAGATGGAGATTCGATGAGTGGATCGGTGGTTGTACCAATAAAACATTATGAAAATTATTTCAATCGGTGAGAAAGCTGACTTCATCATATTCAAAAATCGGGGCACCGAGCTTCGCTCGTTATTTATTTATTGATATACAGAACACAATTCTTTAAAAAGATTGGGGAAGGACTAACAGGCACAGCCCAAAACTGTTTATTCCCCGAATTTTGATTTATACACTATAAATAGTCCAAAAGGTGCAGTGGCGGATCTACGGGGGGGGGGGGCTTTCGGGCTCAAGCCCCCCCCAAAACGCCTATTTTTTTTTGTAAGAATGTAAATTTTATACAAATATAATTAGTTTGAAGCTGGTAAAGTATATTCATTGGCAAGAATGACCTAATTCCACTACTACGTCTTCAATTGTATGATATCCGTTAACGTTTTAATACTTTGTATAATATCTTAGTTACATTTACATTGCCTGCCCGCTCCGTTTATCTGGTTTCATTTAACTTTAATGTATTTCATTATTAAATAAATAAACAAAACATCCTGAAAACTTTTACTGTGAAACACACGTTTTTACTCCATAAAACTTCAACAATTAACTTCATTAAACGTAAGCCCTTTCACAAAATTTTCCCCTGTTCAGCCCCCCCCCCCCCAAAATAAAATTCTAGATCCGCCACTGAAAAGGTGATACACTTACATACACTTGAATTCAAGTCCAATTTTCAGTCCAAACATTTGAAAACAGAAAAGTTTGAATTTAGATTGTCTACAAACTAAATTGAATAACAAAATAACACTCACTTATCACTTGAAACTGTAAAATAATGAATAACCTAATGATTTGATCAATTATGGATAATTTTACCTTTCAAACCCTTAAGGTTTTTTTATCTTTTAGGTCGTGTTCATATTTTATATACGTCAGCTTCTGAATTTCGGGGATGAGATATTTTGATTCTCCACAGACGCACTCGCTCACTCACTTTCATCATCCACAGACGACGAAAGTCTCAGCTGTTTTTCCAAGGATGAATTATCCTTTTAATGTTATTCAGCGAGTTTTTCCAGGAATGAGACCTAGTGCAATCGAATTTTTATATCATGAACCTACTAGGCTATGTTCCAAATTTAGTTGAAATCGTTAAAGCCGTTTTCGAGATCCTTTGGACATAAATGACCATATAAATAACCAATGAATAACCATATAAATAGCCAAATATATATAGAAATTGCTCGCTTAATATAATAGGATTAAAGGAGACGAACTGGCAGGCTCGCTTCACTCGCCTTATCCGTCTCATCGCATAGATTCTGACCCTAGCTAAACCTCAGTACCGAATTTGAACGTTTTCAGTCAATATGTTATTGAAAAATCGGAAAACGCAGAAAAAAACGCTAGGAAAACGCAGTAGAACCGTCAATCCTGGGAGTATCCTTTGGATAATTCTAAAGTCCTTTTGAGACAACATTTCCAGACCCTTACTGAAATTTTTTAACGACTTTGAACATGATCTGTCAATAGTTCTGGAGAAGGCCTAGAAAACGCAGGAAAACTGCCGATTTTGGGCTGAACTTGGGCGTTCAAAACCCTTCCAATACAAAATAGAGAGTAGATTTCAACATTTTATTTCAAAAAAGCTAGGAAAACGCTGGGTAAACGCAGATTTTGGGCGTATCATTGAGATTTTTTCAAATTTGTTCTTAATGCGCCTCTCGAAGGCTAATGCTCAACTCACACTTACGACACAGGTCGAGAAGAGACTGGACTCTAGTGGAGAGCATGTGTGTTTCCAAATGGTGACACTCAGACCAGTCGATTCTAGTCTTCGCGACGGAACCATTTCAAAACACATGCTCTCCACTACAGTCCAGTCTCTTCTCGACCGGAGTCGCCTAAGTTGAGCCTAAAAGTAGAGGAAAATTAACTTACTGTGGTATTATTCCATGTAACTGAAACTTAACTAAAACTAAACCTTGAAATTACATGTGTGTATCCGTAACAGGTACGAGAGGATTGGAGGATTAAGTCATAACGACAGTAAAACTTACAAGTTTACCACAAATGATAAGGAAGGAGTTATGATGAAGATAGGTTCAGTGTTGACGGAAGATGCCTCTCTCTCTAACCCTGGAGAACAAGGTGCAGAAATGTATGTATACTCTCATTTAGTAACACAAAAAAAAAAGAAATAGATTCAACTCTACTGATTTTATTCAAAATTGGACCTAATACAAGATTTACAAGAAAAGATATATTCATAGTACTACATGCAAGAAGATATTCCATAATTTTTAGAATAATTCGTTCAGCTTGAAGTTTTGTATCAGATTATGGTGTTGTGTATCAAGTTTAGATGATACTGTATCATTTATGGAGATGTCATAGTGAAAAGATAGCATAAGAAGATATCCCATGGTTTGTAGTATAATTCATTCAGCTTGGAAGTCTTGTATCAAAGTATAGTGTTTTGTATCAAGTGGAGATGATACTGTATCATTTATGGAGATGTCATAGTGAAGACAGTGATGTCATAGTGAAAAGATAGCATAAAAAAATATCCTATAACTTGTAGAATATAATTCATTCAGATAGAAGTTTTGTATCAGATTATGGTGTTGTGTATCAAGTTAAGATGATACGGTACTGTATCATTCATTGAGATGTCATCGTGAACAAGCACAGTGATTCATAGTGTAAAGATAGCATAAGAAGATATCCTAGGGTTTGTAGAATAATAATTCAGCTTGAAGTTTTGTATCAAATTATGGTGATGTGTATCAAGTTTGGATGATACTGTATCATTTATGGAGATGTCATAGTGTAGACAGAGATGTCATAGTGAAAAGATAGCATAAGAAGAATGATATCCCATAGTTTGTATAATTCATTCAGCTTGGAAGTTTTGTATCAATTTATGGTGTTGTGTTTCAAGTTAAGATGATACTGTATCATTTATGGAGATGTCATAGTGAAAAGATAGCATAAGAAGATATCCCATGGTTTGTAGTATAATTCATTCAGCTTGGAAGTCTTGTATCAAAGTATAGTGTTTTGTATCAAGTGGAGATGATACTGTATCATTTATGGAGATGTCATAGTGAAGACAGTGATGTCATAGTGAAAAGATAGCATAAGAAGATATCCCATGGTTTGTAGTATAATTCATTCAGCTTGGAAGTCTTGTATCAAAGTATAGTGTTTTGTATCAAGTGGAGATGATACTGTATCATTTATGGAGATGTCATAGTGAAGACAGTGATGTCATAGTGAAAAGATAGCATAAAAAAATATCCTATAACTTGTAGAATATAATTCATTCAGATAGAAGTTTTGTATCAAATTATGGTGTTGTGTATCAAGTTAAGATGATACGGTACTGTATCATTCATTGAGATGTCATCGTGAACAAGCACAGTGATTTCATAGTGTAAAGATAGCATAAGAAGATATCCTAGGGTTTGTAGAATAATTAATTCAGCTTGAAGTTTTGTATCAAATTATGGTGATGTGTATCAAGTTTGGATGATACTGTATCATTTATGGAGATGTCATTAGTGTAGACAGAGATGTCATAGTGAAAAGATAGCATAAGAAGAATGATATCCCATGGTTTGTATAATTCATTCAGCTTGGAAGTTTTGTATCAATTTATGGTGTTGTGTTTCAAGTTAAGATGATACTGTATCATTTATGAAGATGTCATAGTGAAAAGATAGCATAAGAAGATATCCCATGGTTTGTAGAGTTTATTCAGCTTGGAAGTCTTGTATCAAAGTATTGTGTTGTGTATCAAGTTGAGATGATACTGTATCATTTATGGAGATGTCATAGTGAAAAGATGTGGCATAAGAAGATATCCCAAGGTTTGTAGAGTTCATTCAGCTTGGAAGTTTTGTATCAAAGTATGGTGTTGTGTATCAAGTGAAGATGATACTGTATCATTCATGGATATGTCATAGTGAAAAGATAGCATAAGAAGATATCCCATGGTTTGTAGAGTTCATTCAGCTTGGAAGTTTTGTATCAAAGTATGGTGATGTGTATCAAGTTGAGATGATACTGTATCATTCATGGAGATGTCATCGTGAACAAAGCACAGTGATGTCATAGTGGAAAGATGTGGCATAAGAAGATATCCCATGGTTTGTAGAGTTCATTCAGCTTGGAAGTTTTGTATCATAGTATGGTGTTGTGTATCAAGTGGAGATGATACTGTATCATTCATGGAGATGTCATCGTGTACAAAGCACAGTGATGTCATAGTGGAAAGATGTGGCATAAGAAGATATCCCTTGGTTTGTAGAGTTCATTCAGCTTGGAAGTTTTGTATCAAAGTATGGTGATGTGTATCAAGTTTGGATGATACTGTATCATTTATGGAGATGTCATAGTGTAGACAGTGATGTCATAGTGAATAGATAGCAAAAAAAAAATATCCTATAACTTGTAGAATATAATTCATTCAGATAGAAGTTTTGTATCAAATTATGGTGTTGTGTATCAAGTGGAGATGATACTGTATCATTTATGGAGATGTCATGGTGGAAAGATAGCATAAGATAATATGCCATGGTCTGTAGAAATCATTTGTGGTGATACGGTATCGTTTTGTGGTAATACTGTATCATTTTTATCTTGACACAACATTAAAAAAAATTGATACAAAATTTCCAAGCTGAATGAATTATTCTACAAATTATGGGATCTATTTTTTCTATATAAGTTTACTTGAATAACACTGTTTCTCTTGAAATAGAATCTGCGAGATAAATGAAACACATGTCCCCCGTGAGAACAAACTGTACGATATGCACATTTACTTCTTGAATGCAACGAAAGAGTGGGAGGAAATTAATTTCTGGGAAGACGGTCTGTTGGAAGGTCAACATCAGGATGTGTGGACCTGCAGGAGAATTCACGTGAGTAGTTCACTTCATCAGTAGATCAGTTTGTCTAGTTTACAGTTTGTCTAGTTTACAGTTTTTCCAGTTTACAGTTTGTCTAGTTTACAGTTTGTCAAGTAGGCCTACACTAAATTTTTACCTCACTGGAAACCAAAGACTAAAAATGAGCAAAATCTGTTTTCATATTCTCCTGTATTCTTCTTCAGCTCCTTCTTCTTCTTCTTCTTCTTCTTCTTCTTCTTCTTCTTCTTCTTCTTCTTCTTCTTCTTCTCTTCTTCTTCTTGTTCTTCTTGTTCTTCTTCTTCTTCTTCTTCTTCTTCTCTTCTTCTTCTTCTTCTTCTTCTTCTTCTTCTTTTCTTTCTTCTTCTTCTTATTCTCTTCTGCTCTCCTGTCTTCCTTCTTCTTCTTCTCCTCCTTTCTTCTTCTCTCCTCCTTTCTTCTTCTTCTACCTCATCACCATATCTTCTCCTCTTCTTCTTCTTCGTCCTTCTTCTTTTCTTCACCGCATCTCCATATCCTTCTCCTTCTTCTTCTTCTTCTTCTCTCCTCCTGTCTTCTTCTTCTTCTACCTCATCTCCATATCCTTATCCTTCTTCTTCTTCTTCTCCTCCTCCTGTCTCCTTCTTCTTCTTCTTCTCCTCCTCCTGTCTCCTTCTTCTTCTACCTCATCTCCATATCCTTCTCCTTCTTCTTCTTCTCGTCCTGTCTTCTTCTCCTTCTAACTCGTCTCCATATCCTTCTCCTTCTCCTTCTTCTCCTCCTCCTCCTCCTCCTCCTCCTACCTCCTTCTTCTCCTTCTTTTTCTTCTACTACTAGAACGTAATGTCGGCCAGAATAGCCAACAACTAAGGCGTTGCACCCTTAAGCCTGCTAACGCTTTCTGGTCGTGGGTTCAAATCCCGCCGGTAGGCATGGATGTCTGATCCACTAATCGAATGTTATTATTATGGATATAACAACTATGGAGTTCTCTTGCAATTGAATTTCCTTTCTGTGAATTAATTTAAAATCGGGTAACAGGACTAAAAATTCACTCCTTAGAATTGGGATTTATTGGCATAATATTAAATTACACCAACGATATTTCACGAAGTGTTTTTTTACAGACGATAATTTCCAACTGAGTCACTATCTACATGGTAATTCAGAATACTATATACTATACTATGATAAAGGAAAGAACTAATTTAGCTTATTTACGTAGGGGATAGAAAATTCACGAATGACGCATAATCACGTCTCAACTACTCAACTGATCAACTTGAATCTATCTAATAAAAATCGAACCTCAAATTTTGACATTCAATAACTTTTTTATGTGTGCACCTAATTTGATGATTTTTTTTAGATGTGTTCGTTATGTTCAGGACCAGGTTTATAGCTTATCAAATTTATAATCTGACTGCAGGACTCTTTCCTACGGTCCTTCAAAGTTAACATAATAATCCTTATGGGAGAAGATTTGTTAGCTGGCCACACAAAGAAATAAAAATCAGCTGTTATAATCATTGCGTCATCCAATAGCCGTCGGTAGATCTGTTTTTCATTTTCTTTCTGATTCACAAAATTTTAATTCTAATATTAATGCCGCGGTACGAACGACGTCCAAACTTGGGTCGTAGAACTCGAATTTCTGTAGATTAAGAATATGCACGGGAGAATCAGCAGCAAGGAGATAAAATACCATTCATTTCCCAGCAAACTGCATTCAACCAAATTCAGTAGACTGTTCTGTCTACTAACGTTAGCATTCAACTATATCTAAAAAAACAAACTGCTGCACAACTAACTAAGCACATAGGAATTCCATATTGAGATATAAATTGAACCTGGATGCAAAATGCCGCATCGCGCCTCCTCAGGTGTGCATCCAGCTAAAGTTGTCATGAGATGCATTAACTATTTTGCGGTACGAAGTTCGCCGGGCCAGCTAGTTTTGCATATAGATTCTAATCAACCGAGGATGGTTATAGGCCTATTTTCATTTTTCCAAGATTTAATTTTGTCAAGTTTTAGAATGGACCCTTGTGGAGCACGGGTTTCCTGCTTGTGATTAAAAAATTGAATTAAAAACTGGGAACATGACTAAAAAATCTGGTGTGGCGCACTCACACAACTTTCCTTGCCGTTATGAAAATTGATCACCTGACGCTAGTGTTCCCGCGCATCTCAAGTCTACTATTCGAAGATTTGAGCCTGCTGGTGACAGGGCAATAACGCTGAAGACACACGAGGTGTGCTATCTCTTCATAGTGAATCATTTAATAGAATCAAGAGTTTGCAATTGGATAATCAGATTTTCTCGAATTTCAAGCTTATTTTCAATTTTAGGTGAAAATATTACTGAACATTAGTTGTAGAGATTCTCATGCTGAATCTTTTCCACTCAATTTTTTTTTTGTTTAAATTGTATCTGAAGCCTGATAATTGGAAATCTAAAATCAAACTTTGCATAGATGGGGCGGAGCTCCTGAAATTTTTACAGATATGGGACTTGTGGCAGTTGATAGAGCTTATCGATGACTATTTCAGGTATAACTTTAATCAAAATCGTTGGAGCCGTTTTCGAGAAAATCGCGAAAAACCCTGTTTTTGACAACATTTTCGCCATTTTAGCCGCTATCTTGAATCGCATTTCATCGAAATTGTTCGTGTCGGATCCTTATATTGTAAGAGCTTTACGTTTTAAATTTCAAGTCATTCCGTTAATTGTGTGATGAGATATCGTGTACACAGACGCACATACACTCATACACACACACACACACACATACAGACATACCGAAAAACCACTTTTTGGACTCAGGGGACCTTGAAACGTATAGAAATTTAGAAATTGGGGTACCTTAATTTTTTTCGGAAAGCAATACTTTCCTTACCTATGGTAATAGGGCAAGGAAAGTAAAAAGCCAGTATTGATGGGATTCATTGGCATAATATTAAATTACACCAATGCTATTTTACGAAGTATTTTTCTTTTAACAGATGATAATTTTCTACCGGGTCACCAACTACGTTGTGATACAGAAAGACATAAACATAGATTATGGTGATGGCATATATATTGGCTTACTAGATCTCCCCGATAAGAGCACTAAAAATGTGGAAATCCATGAGGTCAAGTTTTTACATCCACAAACATTAAAAGCTATAAGATATGGTGAGTTATAATCAATTATTATTGAACCGAAATCATAATTAAATACTGTTAATCACCCCGTTAAGACTTCTGCTACTGCAAATTTTGACAACAGGGTTATAAGCCCTGGTTGACATCCAGTTAGATGGCGGACCAGCCGAAAGATCTCGTTGTCACAGTGAGTGAATAAATTGATTCATTGAAAAATTTGACTGCTAGTCGTTATTTTAAATTGCAAAAAAGTGATTTAATAATAAGCAGTTTGTGATGGAAAACAAAATAAAAGAATAATCAATTGAAATATCTTGAATGTTCCCAATTTAGAGTAGATCAAATCTTGTGCATCCCTTCCCACTTCTTAGGGCCAGTTTCCGAGCTCGGGACTTAGCTGAGTTCTAGACTTTAAACAGCTGGAGTCAGAAAATTGGCTTTCCGAAACGGGGCGTAGTCGCAGTAAATAGTTGCAGCAAAATAGATCTTGATTTTCTCATTTCTATAATTGGACACGTTTATCCTTGACGAAATGAAACATTTCTAAATAATTCAAAATAGCTGAAACCTTTCACTATTTTCTCTTCATTTTATTTCGTGTTCAATTTTCTAGCTTTTCTAATTTTATTTCAAACGTGACTTTGACAATGACTACGACTACGCCCCGTTTCAGAAAGCCAATTTTCTTACTCCAGCTGTTTAAAGTCTAGAACTTAGCCAAATCCAGAGCTCGGAAACAGGCCCTTAGACAAAATCGGCCCTGTGTCCTTATAACAGTAGTCACAGTTTTTATTTCCTCATTTCTATAATTGGAAACGTTTTTTCTTGGCGAAATGAAACATTTCTAAATATAATTCAAAATAGCTGAAACTTCACATTATTCTCTCTTTATTTTATTTCGTGTTGAATTTTCTAGTTTTTCAAATTTAAAATTTAAATTTCAATATTAAATTCAAACGTGGACCACAACTGCGCCCAGTTTCGGAAAGCCAATTCTCTGACTCCAGCTGTTTAAAGTCTAGAACTCAGCTAAATCCCGAGCTCGGAAACCGGCCCTTAACAATTTGAATGGCCCCCAGAAAAACGTTACAAGCGCCAAAATTTGAGTACTCGATTTTTTATGTAAAAACTTTCCTTGTGCTATTGCCTATCATGTAGTGACATCTATTGATAAATTATATAACTATTACTAGTAGTTATTGGTGGGAGAAGTTCCAAAAATACTTTTAAAATATCCAAAAAATCAACATTGAAACGCTTTTTGTAGTTCTTGTAAAATTTGAGAAATGGCGCTTGTAACGTTTTTCCGGGGAGCCATTATTATTTTGAATTAGGATAGATTAAAAAATCAGCGTTATAGATTTCATTATATATTTGTGAAATGTTGTATTATAAATTTGATAATTTTGCAGAGGGTGACCTACAGCTGGAGCCCAAGTATAATAATATACCAATAGCTCGGAGTTTGTTCCCTCTGGACTCTAAGGAAGCTTCATCGTAAGTATTTACTACTTAAATCCATGGTATATCTATATACATACACCCATATACACATATATAGCTGCTATAACTATTGATGGGAAGCCAAAAATTAATTGTGAAATGATACAAATCAATTTGTATTAATTTGCACATGCCTGGAATGTCCATTGATTGTTCGTTATTCTTTTCAAATGAAGGGAAAGTAGATAAAATTTTAATATACATGTATTTTCTAAACTAAAATTCCTCACCCTGTCATATTATGCAAGTTCCGACACGGCAAAATAGTTCATTGCTTTTTTCTTTCTTAATTAAAAATATGAAGGTGCCCCAAACAGGACTTTTAGTCCTCGGGGTACTTGAAATTATTTATTCTTCTTTTGATGTAAATGAATTAATGTGATTTCTTTGTACAACGTGTAATTGTATTATTTTTATTATCTTTATTTTTTATAATTTGCAAGATTGTTGTTGTCATACATCTACTGTACTATTCATAATTTCTGATTATGTGATAAATGTATATTATTATTATATTATTATTATTATTATTATTATTATTATTATATTATTATTATTATTATTATTATTATTATTATTTATTATATTATTATATTATTATTATTATTATGATTATTATTATTATTATTATTATTATTATTATTATTATTATTAATATTATTATTATTATTATTTGGAGAGAATCAAATAAATGCTCTAAAACCCAACGTAGCCAACATTTTTTTTCGATGCATTGTTGTTGTGTAATGAGCCCTGATAATGCAAAAAGGTTGGATGAAAAACTGCCATTCCAAAAATTTTACACTTTTAAAAGTGAATATCTTGAAAACTAATGAGGATATTCCAAAACTCTACTGAATAAAACTTGTAGGAAATTAATCTTGCTTCGTTCTTGTTAATAGCTGCTATAAAAATTGATGGGAAGCCAAAAATTAATTGTGAAATAATACATCAATTTGGAGAGAATCAAATAAATGCTCTAAAAGCCAACGTAGCCTACTTATTTTTTCGATGCATTAATAATTGTTGTTGAACAATAAGCCCTGAAAATGCAAAAAGGTTGAATGAAGAACTGTCTTTCCAAAAATTCAACACTTTCAAGAGTGAATACCTCGAAAACTAATGGAGTTATCCCAAAACTCTACTGAACAAAACTTGTATGAAATGTATCCTGCTTCGTTCTAGTTCAAATAGTCATGTAGTCATGTCGCTGAAAGGCATTGTTCCATTATACATGTGTGTAAGCCAGAAATAAAAAAAGCAACTTTTAAACCACCCTCATCTCTCAAGGACAAGAAGTAGGGATGGGAACTTTTCATTATGAATGGAAAAATTTAATCAATTGCATGCAATGAATTCTTCAGCTGACTAAATAATAAATCATAACAATTTTTTTTCTTATACACTTTCAATGTTATTGTTAAGGAAAAAAGAGTGAGTTAATCTTGTAATCCTACGAACTTGACCTGTAAAGAGGTTCAATAAAGAACACATGTTCAAAATTTGAAGCTGATTGATCAATCCGTTCTAAAGTTTTTGTAGAACATACAAACAGAGGGACAACGACTTTGGCCTTCAAAGAGTCAAAAGTAAGAACTCGCTAACGCTCGTTCAACTATGCATTCATTTCAGAAATGGAGGATTCGGTTACCAAAAAACAGCATCAGGTGACGACTATTGGACACTGGATGCACTGGCAGTTCTGTTAGCGAGAAAGAGAGGGATACATGAATTGGATACGCATACAGACGAAGATGAAATACTCGTACCAGCAGAAAAAGGGGACGG
The DNA here is from genome assembly GCF_014356525.2 of Nilaparvata lugens. Lineage (NCBI taxonomy): Eukaryota > Metazoa > Arthropoda > Insecta > Hemiptera > Delphacidae > Nilaparvata > Nilaparvata lugens. The sequence goes on along the minus strand of NC_052517.1, from coordinate 7,821,128 downwards.
ACTATACCGGGCGTTCTCACACGAAAACGGTCCTCTCACTCTAGTCATTGGCTGTCAATATGAGGAGACAATACCACCAGAAAAAAAGCTCAAGTAAGTAACAAAAAAAAATAAACTTACTCATTTTCAAATAATGTTTATTTCTCAGTAGAGTAGCAAGGGCGGTTCTAACGCACTATCACTTCTAGTAGGCCAAAAAGAGCGGTTCTGGCGCATTATCTTCCTCAGTAGTAAAATAGGGGCTTTAATAGTGCATCATCACTCCTATTAAAACTAAGGCTCAACTCACACTTATGACTCAGGTCGAGAAGAGACACAACTAGTCGAGAGCATGTGTTTTCAAATGGTAACATCATGGAGAACTAGAATTAACTGGTCTGAGTGTCACCATTTGGGAACACATGCTCTTGACTAGAGTCAAGTCTCCTCTTGACCTGAGTCATGTAAGTGTGAGTTGACCCTAATAGTTCTGTGAACAGTAGACCTTGCATAGTTATGAACCACAGCTTTCTCTGATACTGTCCATCAGAGAAAATCCTGTCTGTATGTTGTGTCAGTGAGATATTGGTGTGAAAATTGCGAGTGGCTGTTGGGGTTGGAGTATCAAAAATGCAAACATAAAAGCTCATCTCCTTCAAGACATACTGGCAACAGGTCAGCCAGAGTTGAAAGCTGAGAATGGTTGAGAGGGAATGGTATGTTACTTTCAGTTATTAATTGCATGCAATTAATAGTCCACACAGCATCTGATCTTTTACTAAATCACATTGAGATATAAATAGTCGACAAGACAGCTGATTTATGATGAATAATTCTATAGTCCAAATTTTACGGTACCAGTATTTCTGTGAACAGTAGACCTCATGCAGTTATAAACCACAGCTTTCTCTTATACTGTCCATCAGAGTAAATCCTGTCTGTATGTTATATCAGCAAGATATTGGTGTGAAAATGGCTAGTGGCTGTTGGGGTTGGTGTATCAAGGATGTTAACATCAAAAGCTAATCTCCTTTAAGATTTACTGGCAACTGGTCAGCTGGAGTTGAAAGCTGAGAATGGTTGAGAGGGAATGGTATGTTACTTTCAGATATTAATTGGATGCAATTAATAGTCTATTCAACATCTGATGTATTATGAATAATTCACCATGTTACTTGTGCACTTCTCATGATTAATACTCATTTTCAAATGATAGGCTTATATGAGGAGATGGATATATTATAACACCAAATTTCCCTGAATGCATGAGTTATCTGCTGGTTCATAATAATCATTAAACAGAGATTGGTATTGGTAAGTATTCTTTGGCCTGGTTGCACAAAATCCGGTTAAATTTCAACTGATCTGATTGGTTCTTGTGGAATTAATCACGATAAAAATTTAACCAGCTTCTGTGCAACTGGTATTAATTATTTAATGATTGAGTACTCATTCATCCATTGACTTTGAAGGTGTATGGAGCATAAGTGGAACAAGGAGTTTTGGACTGAGTATCATCCAAAAGTAGTGGAAGTGACAGCTGAGAGGGTCAATGAGTTAGATTGGCATATATTCAAAGAACTTTTCAAAATCGAAGAACAGATTATATGGATTTGTGTGTTAGAAGAGAACGATCTGGATAAGGTGAGTGGTTTTATAAGCTTGATCAGTTATATAGCAAAGTAGAGGGTTTTTAGGTTACTACCCCCTCCTATGAGCCAAAATAAGAGGCCAAAAAATCCAACTTTCAGAATACATTATATAGAATTGACCTCAACTAATTCTTTGAACTACAATATTGATCTCTTAATGTTGAGAGCCATTAAACTCATTCATAGGATTTGTGACTTCAATATTATTATATCTACACGTCTGGGATAGGAGATTCACAAATGATGCATCATCACATCTGAACTACAGGAATGATTGACTGGAAATTGTGCTCGAAGATTCTTTATTTATCAATTCTTTGCCATTAAACTCATTCATAGGATTTGTGACTTCAATATTATTACATATACATGTCTGGGATAGGAGATTCACAAATGATGCATCATCACATCTGAACTACAGGAATGATTGACTGGAAATTGTTCTCGAAGATTCTTTATTTATCAATTCTTTATTTAGCCTATTTTAAATTCTTTTCAATTTTAGTAGGTCAAGTTTTCGACTAGACCCTTGCAGAGCTAGGGTTACTACCTTTGTCAAGAATAGGATGGAAAATAGAAATCCAAGTAACTTTTTTTTTAAATGAGTAGAAAATTTAAAAAAAGGGGTACTTAAATTAATAATTTCCCATTTTTATTCTTCAAGTACATTATACAGAGTGTCCCATGGAAGGTGTAACAGCTGAAGACCATAGAATCTATATATAATTTGCAATAAAAATGTATAGTAGCATTCTCTTATATCCTCTATATTATATACCTTAGTTCTCAAGATATATAAATTTTTCTATATCTTTTAAAAACTTCAATACTAGTAGTTCTGTGAACAGTAGACCTCATGCAGTTATAAACCACATCCTCCTCTTATACTGTCCATCAGAGTAAATCCTGTCTGTATGTTGTGTTGGCGAGATATTAATGTGAAAATGGCTAATGGCTGTTGGGTTGATGTATAAAAAATGCTAACATCAAAAGCTAATCTCCTTCAAGACATACTGGCAACAGGACAGCCCCGGTTCAAAGCAGAGATAGTTCAAGAGACCATTCTATGTTATTTTAGTTAATTATTGCATGCGTTATTGCAAGCAATCAATAGTTCATTTAATAGTGCATTAAATTGCATTCAATGATGCATGCAATTTATATTCTACACAGCAAATGATTTTCTGCCAAGTTACATTGAGATATTGAACTTCATATGTCATGGCATGCAATTTATAATCAACTCGACAGTTGATTCATGATGACAGTTAATTCTATAGTCTGATTTTTACTCTAATATTGGCATATGAGGGAGGCTCCTTTTTCCTTTTTTATCATCTTTAAAATGCAAAATCTCCAAAAACCTTGTATAAACATCGACGCACAATTTGAAAAGGAACATACCTGTCAAATTTCATGAAAATCCATTACCGCGATTTGTGCAACATATAAACATTTGAACATTAAGAGAAATGCTAAACCGTCGACTTGGATCTTGGACCTCACTTCACTCGGTCAATTATTTAAGATCCAATTCTGAGGATATGGTTGAAGAAGAAGAAATTTCCAATAAGGTTCATTTAATTTCATATCCTTTGTTTAACGTTTTTGAACTTCTTATGAGCACTCAAATGTGAAAAAGTTCATTTGTGGAGTTCAAAGGTAAATTTCGAACAGTTTGAATGACCATAAAAAGTTGAAAAACATCAAACAAAGGAAAAATTGTGTTGATCTTATTGTAAATTTCTTCCTCTTTCCAACCAATCCTTAGAATTGGATTTTTACTAATAGTTTTCTAGCTATTGACTTTTTTAAGAAATAAAATTGGGGACTGAACTTTGCTCTGGAATACAAAAGCATAAGAAATTTATTACAAAAGGAGAAATCATAATAACATCCATACAGAAATGTTCTATCTAATCACAGTATATTGAGATTGATTCCCAGAGGAATGCAAAAATTTCCTTCACAAAGGCCCAGTTGCACAAAAGCCGGTTAAATTTTAATCTTGATTAACTTTACGTCAACCAAATCAGAGAAGACCATTTCAAAAAAAAGGATTTACTGGAATTAAACAGGATTGAAAATGACCCGGTTTTTTTGCAACTGGCACCAAGTACCTGATTGAATGATTACAAAAGTTCAACAGCTAAGTCATAATTTCGACACAGTCCCATACACATGAACTTGCTCATTCACTTCCATCACCACCGACGAAATAATTATTATCAGCTGTTTTTCCAAGGATGAATAATCCACAATGCCTATGCCTTCCCAATGATAGCTCTTACTTGAAATTGAAGGTCGCCATTGGAGTATTTTAGCACGAGATATTATATATTATTTATTTGTAATACTATGAATCACAAAGGCATTGGTGGCATTGGTATGTAATAATCTTATGGGTTGCCCCCTCAATGGTGGATTTCAATTCCAAGTATGACACTAGCGCTGCATGTGAGTCTATGCATCTTTAAGGTCTTTGAATAATAATTATCCTTTTAATGTCCTTCAGCTAGTTTTCCCAGGGATGAGACCTATTGCAATCGAATCCTACTATGTTCTGAATTTTGTGAGAATTGTTAGAGCTGTTTTCGAGATCCGGTGAAATACAAACATAAACATCTAAACATCTAAACATCCAAACATCTAAACATATAAACTGAAGTTGCTCGTTTAATAGTATAGGATTGAAAAATCTATAATATCTCGAAAACTAAGGTTGATGTAAGAAAATTTTACTGAACATTTCTGTTGCAAATTCCATGTTGAACCTATGGTCTTCGGTTGTTACACTTTTCGTGGGACACCCTGTTTGAGGTTGGCAGGCTACACAAATGCTGTACCCTCATGGTTCAAAATCACTCATGGCTCTTGATTCATTCATGCCTCAAGATTCATGTATGACGCAAGCTCTCACTTGTCACATTTTCACTTGCAGAATGTGTTCCTTCGAATTGGAACCAAACTTCTCTCAGCACCCAGGATGCATGCAAGGCCGAATGTGCTGATATTGAGAGACACTGTGGACAGCTGTGATAAAATAGTAAATGGGACTTCCTACTCTATGGTTATCGAAGAAACAGTTCTCATCAACATCAAAACTAATAAATACGTGAAATATGGTGAGTAAATGGATAAATAACAAAGGAAGATCAGTGGTCTAGTGGATAGAGTCAATACCTACTATTACTTCAGGCAATACCTACTATTACTTGAAGTAGGCTACTAGTATCTAGGTATTGCCACAACCAAAGACCTTAAAGATGCATAGACTCACATGCAGCGCTAGTGTTGTACTTGGAATTGAAATCCGCCATTGAGGGGACAACCCATAAGATTATTACATACCAATGACACCAATGCCTTTGTGATCTATAGTGTATTACAAATAAATAATATATGATAATCTCGTGCTAAAATACCCCAATGGCGGCCTTCAATTTCAAGTAAGAGCTATCATTGCGAAGGCATAGGCATTGTGGGTTTATATCTCTTTAAGGTCTTTGGCCACAACTGATCTCTAAAAAACTATGACGTCATCACATGTAGATCAATGATCTACTGGCGGTAAGCATGCGAAATAAGAGTGCTGATGCTTGTTATCACATCTGATATGGTAATCAACAAAATTGGGATTACAAATTCAATGTTCACGGTCTTCCATTTCAATGAATATGGTTTGTTTATCATTCTTCTAATATTTTGTTTGTGAAAAGTAATAATAAATTTCGGGTTTTAAATCATGGGATACTGTTGTGTACCTAATTGTCGCGGGAATTATAAAAAGACTCCAAAAGTTTCTGTATTCTCTTTTCCAAGAGATTAAACTTTGAAATGGAAATGTATACAAGCGATAAGAAGAAAGAACTTCAATCCTACAAAACAACAGTTTACATGAAGTGTAAAAGAACAGTGTAAATAAAGTGTGAGAGGAACATCAAATTAAAGTGTGAAAAAACAGTGTAAATAGAATGTGAAATAACAGTATTATTAGAGTGTAAAAGAACATGGTAAATAAAGTGTGTAAAAGAACCAATAAACTAATAAATCAAAAAGTAAATGCAAGTGTTAGAACTGTCCATAAAATCATAATATTAAAGGTGTTACCTAACTGAAAAACATTTTCCTGATGGGTTTCTTTGTACCACAGATTTATTGTGATCAAGTTTGTGGGAGCCTCTTTCCTAAAAAAGAGTTAAATCTAATTTGGGGCTAAAGTGCACGTCCAGTGCCAACATACCTGTCATCAAATTTTTGGTTGGGATCGATTTAGTATGTCATTTTGAGCACAAAATCACAAAAATTAAACGGCGCTTACTATTGTTTTTAAAATAAACTAAGTTCAAAGTAGCAGAATTTTACATGCATTTATCCTATAAGTAGCTAAGGTTAGGAAAAGCTGTAGTTCAGAAAAAGCTTTAGGTTAGGAAAAGCTTTATGTTGGGAAAGCTTAGGTTAGGAGAAGCTTTGGGTTAGGAAAACTCAGATTAGGAATATCATAATTTGATGATTTCAATAATCAAAATGGCTGCTACTAATAGGTTAAATGCATGTAAAATTGTGCTACTTTGAAGTTAGTTTATTTTAAAAACAATAGTGAGCGACGTTTAATTTTTGTGATTTTGTGCTCAAAATAACATACTAAATCGATCCCAACCAAAAATTTGATAATAGGTATGTTGGCACTGGACGTGCACTTACACCTTAATTTGGTTTATCTTTGATTTACCTCTCCTTCGATTCTGATACAGGCTATTATTAAGTATTTTTGGTTGAGATAAATATTCCAATAGCTCTATTAGGTACTGAATTGAGTAGGCCTATGTCTATCAAGCAGAAAGTATGGATAAATTATTGCATTTGTGGAATAAGTGTTTCTATTTCAATAAAATTTCTATTTGATAAAATACAAATGTCTTTAATCTGAAGTTTAGATAGTATTTCATCCAATAAAAAATCGATACAGTAACAAAAGTTACATTGATAAGCTAGTAGTAGAAATTACTATGATGTAGAAGAATCAATCTACATGTTATGACGTCATTAATTGGATGTAGTTATGCAATAAGGTACCAAGTGCCAAAAGTAAATTTTTCAGTAGAGGCGTCACAAGATATGAATATGCAAAACATTTAAGCAATATTACTCAACCAAATTTGTTCAATTTACTAATATATCATTCAATCCACCAACTGAACAATCTCAACTGTTAAAATGTTAATAACATATGGGTTTTTTAAAAAGGTAGTTGGTTCTGTATTGCTAATGAAAGAAATGTGAAGGAGGCAGATGGTTGGTTTGAAGATATGAGAATGGTAGGTAGTTGGTTCAGTATTGCATAATCTAAGAACTGTGAATGAGGAGAATTGATCGAATTAAAATTTTCAGAAATAGGAAAAAAGAATTTTACTTTTCAATAAACTTATGAACTATAAAAAACTATATTGATATATAGATGTGAGTCGTTTATTGAACAATGTTTTATTCAAATGCAAATTGAACTGAAAGTTACTCACTTTTTCAATTAAAACATTGAAAATAGGAAAGTTGAGTTATTATAGTATTTATAGTGAAGTTATTGACAAAATTACAATATTTTGTGTTCAATCTTATAGTAAAATATATAGTAGAAAAGTAGTAAAATAAATTCGATGAATGAAGTTAAAAAATATTGCTACTGTACTGATATGTACATTGATTACCCTCCAGTAGGCTTAAGTACACTCAACAATAAATTTTCCATTTTTCGACCGAATTAATTCGTCTCATGATGCATGATTTTGGACCGCCTTGACAAGCCCGAAAAATGAAGTGTAGTACGATGAATCTGAGCATTGTGTCAAAAGTTATATAAGTGTTTGAAATTTTGATCCTTGAGGTTCCTTTAAAATGAAATAAAATGAAGTGCATCTAATGGGTGATTCTCATAGAACATGACTTATAACTTATATCATTGTGCGAAATATCATGTGAGTCCCATGTATTTGGTGCTGATGATGTTGAAGCTGAATTAGGTGTTTTTCCACATACAAGGAGCATTGTTGTCAGGTGTACCTGGAAATCTATTTGAGATAAGCGCTCTTCCTGATT